>NC_051066.1:4825448-4922948 GCF_004664715.2 Peromyscus leucopus
TAAGAATGCAATCTCGTCACTGAGATGCCTGGTCAGATAAAAACATTTGATTTTCTTTTCATTTATTTATCATATAACTATTCTGTATTAAATTTGAATTTATTGAGAGGAATATTAGTGAAAGATAAAAAGCAAACTATTTGTAGTAGACATTGCATGATACAAACTATGAGATTCATGGTAAAATGTAATTTCAAGATGATATGATTTGAAAACACAGGGTTGAAATAAATTATAAAAATTGACTGAAAAAAAAAAAAAAAAAGAATGCAATCTCAGAACAGGGTCCAGCCTATACTACAGAGCAAGAGCCTGTCTCAGAAAGAGAAGGTAAGAAGCCACAGAGTCTCATGCATTCCTTCTGCTGTCTATAGTCTCCTGATCATCAGTGACACACCAGAGAGCAGCTGTGAGGAACAAGCAGACAACACAGGCCAATTTATAGGACTGAACACAAAACAGAACATCAGTAAATGCAGCTACAGTGGTGCTAATAAAGCTTTCTTTAAACGGGGCTTAAATAAAACACTCCTCTTAATTGGGCTGCTTTATAGGAACTGTACTTCTAAACTAAAACAGTGTTCTATAAAGATGCTTGTTTTAATGCTGTGTATTCAATACAATAGAGGGGAGGGGAAAGAAAGGTTATTATGGCCAAAATAAGAGAGAAAAAAACAGAAAATGCCCTTGCAAGTTATTGTTTTGATGCTGTAATTAGGAAGGGAAAATGAAAGTCAGCAAAGCACAGTTTTAGGAAAGTGGTTATTAGATTTTCTTCTTTCCACTGTGGAAAGTCCTTCCTATTGAAGAAGGCAGTGAAATTTTATCACAGCTATTGCTATTCATAAATCTTATATCTATTTTAATTCAATCTGGCCCTAGCCTCAGAGTCGCTGCACCACAATTTGATTACTATAACCATACTTTTTAACTGCTGTCAGGAAAGACAGCGCCTACACAAACATCTGCCGGAACACATGCCTGCACTCTCCAGCACGAGCCTTAAATCACACACTGGTGATGAATCTTTATCTGACACTAATACTTTTTAACTTCATACAGACAATTAAAATGAATTGTAGCTAAATGTACATATAACAAATCAATTTAATCTTTGTTGCATAGTAGTGTATTTTGCAAATTCCCTAAACTTACTTTCTTACATGTATCTCTATCTAGGTGTTAAACTTCAACATAACAGAGGGGAGCAAGCTATGAACAGAACACAGCTCTCAGGTCGGGCCCTGCCTTGGAGCTGCAGGCCTCAAAGAGTACTGACACCTGAAATTTACCAGCACCATTTCAAATTTTTCATATTTATGTGTGGAGAATGCCATCCTGGGCTACATTCCAAGAGTGAACAAAACTGAGCCTCTGCTCTCTAGGAATTACACAACAGAAGTTCAGACAATTGAGAGCCACCTCTGCCTGCCGTCCACCACTGAGTCCTCAGAGCCCAGAATCCTCCACACCAGTCTCTACTACAGGCTCATCATGTTACTCTACAGTTTGCTGCTCATGGGCCTATTCCTCTCTTACTCTGGTGCACTCTAAGGGTCCCTGGCAATGAGTATAGCCCTGGAGGTAAAGACTGTTTCTCGGCTGGGGATGTAGCTCAGTGGTAACATGTTAGAGGGGTGGAGAAGGCTCCTTCACTTACTGGCTACATTTCCTTCACGTTCCTCCAGAGGTTAGCTACGTCAGCAAAGCTGCTATGCAATGTTTAAAAAGAACCAATCCAGGGTGGTTGTTTAGTGAGCCACTTGCTGGAATGGACAGGTAGGTGGGCTGAGACCAAGGGTGATTTCTAGTTCATTGGCAAAAAAACAAAAACAAAAACAAAAAACTTGCTTTTCAATTTGGAAATTTTTCAAATATAAACTGTTTTTTCCCCTTCCTAATGATGAAGAAAAGCAAAATACAGCTGTGACACCAGACTAAAGAAAAGGAGTTTATTCAGCTCTGAATGTACTAATGTGGTAGCCTCTGCCAGCCTTCGTCCTCGTCTGTAAAATGGGGTAACAAACCCTGAGTCACAGCACACCAGCACGTGCACATACAAGAGTCCCAAGAGGTTAAGATTTCTCATTTACAATCCTCTACATGACACTACTGTCCACCATCATGGAACTACAGATCCTTCTAGGTCAATTCTTACAACCATGAAGAAACCAAGGCTCTCAGGTAAGAAATGGCATGTAAAGCACCTCAGAGAAAGAACGGCACAGTCATAACTAACACGTCTGTGACTCCATATCTGTGTTCCTATTAACACATGGTCTTCTGGCCCTGGAACTCAACTTCTGTTAACATGAATAGCACTAAGAAGGAAAATTAGCTGGTGGTAGGGGCGCACACCTTTAATCCCAGCCCTTGGGGGACAGAGGCAGGAGGATCTCTGTGAGTTTGAGGCCAGCCTGGTCTACAGAGTGAATTCTAGGATAGCTAGAGCTGTTATACAGAGAAACCCTTTCTAAAAAAATCAAAATAAAAAAACAAAACAAAAACAAAAACCAGGAAATGGAAAATGATGTGATTATAGCATAATCTCAAAATATAAAGAAACAACTGTAAAGAATGGCAATTAATCAGAGTGCAGCAGTGCATGCCAATCAACACATAACTCGTGTGTGCAGTAGAAAGCTAAGGAAGAAGTGCCACCTGAGCCAACCAGTTCAAACTAGAACACCTGGACAAAAAGAACAATGAGCTCTCTGGATTCTTTTCTGGCTGGGGATCTGGTTGGGGATCTGAAGCTGGCATCAGTATGTCACATTAGTAAGTCAGAGCCTAGATCGTTAAGAAACAAGAATATCGACTGCAATTCATACTGAGCAAGGTGGAGAGGGAGTGCTACAACTAAGGGCGCTTTCCAGGCTTTCCCTGGACCTCCAAGCTAAGAATACATTCCAGCCAGACTTCCTCTACTAACCTGGTAATGAATTAAGGAGACGGTCGTGCTTCAACAGTAACCTTGTTAGGCCGGAAACATACCCACGCTTGACTTCTTAGTTCACTACCCTCCAAGAATTACTATCAACATATTTTCTTAAGTGATAGAGCTCCACCTCTCTATACCAACCATCAAGTCTAACCATTTTTATATACTAAATATCATCTGAATTTGTCCACTCCAATTCCATTGTCAATTCAGCCCAGGGTGAACCCTTTCTTGATTGGTTTCTTTATCCTCACAGACCCTGCTCAAGTACAGTCTATTCAGCAGACTCCCAGTGACCATTTGGATACACAGATCTGAAGGGCTGTGGGAAAAGGCTCAGAGGCAGAACACCTGCTTCGCATATGGGTTTAACAAAACTACCCCTCCCTCCTCAAATCGGCTTACCTCATGGCTCCATCTGAACCTGTTCAAGGCTTCTCAGTACTAGGTTAAAAAGAACACTTCTCTCAGTCATCCACTGCCTGCCTCAGCCACCCCACCTTACATCACCTGCTGCCTCAACCTTGGGGGTTCCAATCACATACCAGTTCCTCACACCAGCTGTACAAACCCGTCTTTGCCCTTTATTTAAGACAACCCTACAGAAATACATCTCCTTGCTGGTGGCTGTACTATGATTCAAGTGTGATATTCCCATCAGATCAGACCACTAATATGCTACATGTTAGAACCTCTCCACAGAAAGTGAGTGAGTGGCAATAAGGCATAAGGAAAGTAAACTAAAACATCTCTCAGCACCGGCCATGACCAGGCACTTTGCTAGACACACACTATCTCCTCTGAATCCTCACAATACTTTCGTCTACCATTAACTTTGTTTTCTGAATATAAACACAAGCATAGGGGCTCATGCCTGTATCCCCAGTACTTTGGAGGCTGAGGAAGGAGGATGATAAAGGGAAAGTATCTCATCAAAAGATGACTAATTAAGCTGATTGTTCTATCAGTACACCATTAAGTGGGAAAGGTAGTGAACAGCTGACACTTTGTTTTAAGAATGGACTAACAAATTCTGTCTATGAAAAGGAAGGCTGGCAAAATATAATCACAGAAATAAGCCAAGTGAATAGCCACTGATGTCATGATGGTACTTTAGTCTTCACTGTTTTTTGTAAAAAAAAAAAAATAGTATGTAAAGTCAGGTGTGATAGAGCATGTCTTTAGTCCCAGCACTCAGAAGGCAGAGGCAGGTGGATCTCTGTTCAAGGCCAGCCTGGTCTATGTAGTAAGTTCCAGGACAGCCAGGAAGAGACCATGCCTCAATGATTGACTGATTGATTAATAGATAGATAGATAGATAGATAGATAGATAGATAGATAGATAGACAGAGTGAGTAGGCAAGCAGAATAAGGTTAATGAAAGAACAAGACACCTCCTAAACAAAACTTCCCAAGCCACCCCACATTTGTCTCTTACTGGGAACTTACTGTGACCCTCAGGAGAATCATTATTAAAGGAGATGCAGGGGGAGGGTGAGAAGAGGCTAACAATTCAGTCAACTTCATTCTCAGCCACTGTTTCCCTGGGGGTGGGAGAGGGAGGGTGGGCATGCTACTTTGGACAGATAGAGGAAGAGGAAGGACAGAAGGCTCTTAATACAAAGACATTGTTGGAGAAAAGGACAGCCAACACTAAACACCCAAACTATCATGACTTTAGAAAATATTATGAAGCTAAAGTAGCCTAATAATATTAGAAGGACTTATTCCCATGATAATAGCAAGTTTTCCAAGTTCAGAATGAGGAGGACTTCATTCTATGGCTGTTTTTGTTCTTACTATTTATTTTTATCTTATGTATATGGATGCTTTGCATGAATTTATAGCTGTGCACCACTAAAACTGGAGTTAGAGGTGGTTGTTAGCTCCCTATGGGCGCTAAGAATGGAAACTGGCCCCTCAGGTCCTCTGCAAAAGCAGCCAGTGCTTTTTTTTTTTTTTTTGGTTTTCCGAGGCCAAGCTTTCTCTATACAACAGCCCTAGCTGTCCTGGAACTCACTCAGTAGACCAGGCTGGCCTTGAACTCACAGAGGTCCGCTTGCCTCTGCCTCCCGAGTGCTGGGAGGCATTTATAAAGGCGTGTGCCACCGCCGCCCTGTAGCAGCTGTGTTCTTAATCACTAACCACTAAGGCATCTGTCCAGTCCAACTGCTTTTTAAAAACCATGGTTTCAATTCATTGAACTTTTCTAAGTGTATAACATTTCTTTATGACATCATTCTTTTCTGTAAAAGTTTCAAGTGACTTTCTTTGAAGAGAGCTATTTAACGCCAATGATTGTAGGAAACATTTGTTCATAATTATCCAGACATCCGACTAGAACAATGCTGAAACAAGAGCAGCATGCAAAAATGTATTTAAGGACTATCATCCCAAAATGCTGCTAAAAGCTATTAACCAGTATGTGTTAATTGCCACGGCATTCATATTAATTTTCACTTCAGGCTCGACATTGTGGAATATTTCCCCTGATACATTTTAAACAAAGTTTAATTTAAGGAACTGCTTCTATCAACACTTATGAAAATTAACAGCCAAGCAATTAGCACTCGTGAATTATCCCCTCCCCCAAGCTCTCTGCAGTTTCTACTGGAGGAGTGGCTACTTTCTAACAAGTTAACACAAAGTAACAGCTGTTGGTAGGAACCAGACCTCTCTTGCTTCTTCAAGCCCTTGTCAAGGCAAACACCCACCTCACGTTTGGGGAATAGTATTTAGCTATGTCACAGTAGGTAGGAAATCTAGAGTTTTATTACAACTGCCAAGCAATTACTAATGCCCAACTATCTTTCTGACTGATTTTTAGTAGTCATTACCTTCCAATAATAAGTAAATGAATATGTAAATAAATAATTGTTTGCTCTTCCTAAGCCTAAAGCACCACCTGAACCCCTACTCAGAACTGTCAGAGTGAGTATCCCCCTGCCTCTGCCTCCTGAGTGCTGGGATTAAAGGGGTGTACCACCACACCTGCCTTAGATCCACTTCTTTAAACATCAAGTTGGAGCTAGGGATGCAGACCAGTGGTCGACCATTTGCTTAGCACACATGTGTAAGAGACACTGGGTCAATCTCTAACACCATGGGGAGGCATGACTCAGTGCCTTCCCTCCCCTGGAAGAACCCACTCTCATCGTCTTCAAGCATCTGAAAGCACAGTCCATTTCTCCACACAGTAAAATCAGAACTGGAGCAGAGTTTCTGATCTCCGCCTATAGCAGAGGCTGTGCTGTGCTTTCTGAGAAAGCTTTCTGAGAGGCGGTTTCTAACAGTGGCCGGGGCTGGGGCTCAGCAGCAGAGTGTCTGTCTGGCACACAGGAGGCCCAGAGACCATCCTCAGGAAGCAACCCCTCCTCCCACCAACAAACAAAAAAGGCTTCCTGCAGATGCTGAGCTGCATTGGGCCTCTTCAGACAAAACATCACCCACAGCTCCTCCAAATCTGCCTTGAACTTCCTTCAAATGCTCAGGATCCAAGTCAGACAGCATCATCTATTTGCCAAAGACATAATATAAACACTCAAAGCCTGGCATGTCTCTCCCTCCAAACAGTCAAAAATTCAAACCAAGTACAGACCTCCCAATTCCATGCTTTAAAAATATATTAACCGCCAAAATATTTTTTATAAATTATTAGCCAACTGTAGGAACCAAAAATTACTTGAAAATACTTTAATTTAGGAAAAAATTCGAAGAGATGCTCACCCTTCAACTCACTAAAAGCAACAACCCAAGTCTGCAACTCTGTTAAAGACGCTAGCTATGCTTGCATAACTACCCTAAGACCACCATTCCATACCCAGAACAAATCCTTTCTTCCAAGTCAACACAGTACATTTTAAGGAGGGCTGCACAGCTACTAGTCTCTCGAGGAAATACATAATTAAGTAGTTTTTTAGCATATTTAATTAGACCCCAAACTCTTCCTGTCCCCTTCTCTCCCCAATTATGTACCATTTGCCCAAGAGACCTAAGCAACTCAGTTAATTATGTAAATAAGGCAAGCACTATTCCCAAGGAGAGCATCATGAATATTTGGAAAAAGGGAGAAAAAAAACAAAACCAAAAACACTGTATATGTTTTCGTGGCTTAAAAAATTCTTTGCAAATACATATATACTTATATACATGTAGATACATTACATATATTAAATACAAAAAAAACCCTTACATTTGAGGCGAAACATGTAGTCCCAATAACAAGATGATGAATCATTAAGACAGAATACTCATTTCAATTCTTAAATATGAGCTGAATAAAAATAAAATAATTTTAAGTTATAACAGTAACAAAAATTTAGAACTGATTGTCAGATGATTTAGAGGAAGAATCAATCTGGAAATGATTAAAGTCGACTGGTACAGAAAGGCTTTATTATCCCGGGGTTGACACAATTTCAACTCTGGAGGCAGCCATGGCACTGTTAGCACTACTACAATCCCATTATTATGCAATCACGAAATGCTAATTTGATCATTTGAGGTGTTATTTGAATAGTCATTTTAATTTCTAGGTTACAAAAAGGCTTGACTCAAGTATAATTCTCTATTAATCACTGAGATGCCATTGACTATCATATTGATGCCTTTCACAAAGATAAAGACTGATTTAATATGTACAGTACAATATCCTTCAAATATTAGCCACTTTCATTACATATCTGCCAAATGCATCAATATTAAATAATAGATGAGAACAAGGGTTTAATTGTATTTTAGCATTGTATTATATGGGGTAATAATAAAATAATAAAATAGCAGGCATTATCGATGGATAAATCCTTCTTAATCAATGCTCACTCTCTACAGATTACCCAAAGGTTCACGAAGCCAAAGCATGGGAACTTCAATGTAAGCACATCTAACAAGCATGCTGGTGGGGCTGAAGAAATGGCTCTTCGTTGTTTTTGCTGTCTCCCTGGGTTTTAGCTACACGGACCAAGCAATGTTCACAACTCTCAGACAAGTCCACACCCAAGCTAACAGTAAAAGGGAAATCCTAGAAGTCTTATTTTTTCATAGTCTGTGCTAGTTTGTTGGCATGGAATCACAAATTATTCTATCAACTTTATCGACAAACAATGAGACTGTATCAGCTACAGAAGCAGGTAAATTCCAGCCATGTCCCAACTCAGGATAGCTTCTCACCCGTCTAAACAAACCCGCTACAGTGCAGCTGGAGACATCCCAGGGTCCGGGGAGCCTTCCTTCCTTTCCCTACATTCCACAGGACTGCATAGCATGGGCTGACTAAAGAGAAGTGGAGAGCAATGGACTCCTGGAAGTGACTGACAGTGCTTTGGGGTGTTTCTGGGGGAGCTCGTGAGCATCTGAGGACCTGTAGATTACTAATGTGGTCCTAGATCCTTTTCTCCACCCTCACTGATACAACAGCCTTACTGCCAATGGCCACTTGCTGACTTCCACCTATGGAAACCAGAAGCAAGGTCTGAGAAAAGCTGTTTCCAGAGAGAAAGATCTCTTTGCTCATAGATGATAACTGACGGAACTAGTGTGTGAGGAAGAAAAATGCAAACATGAGCACAGCACTGCCATTTATTAATTGCAACAGTGTTGAAATAAGATAAATTGCATATGACCCTCGAGGCAGCAAGTTATCACTCAGCACCCCCACACCACTGCCAGGCAGCAAACACAGTGGCAATAAATTAAAAAATCAACTGTCTCCTAGAAAGGGCCCTGCTCAGCTCAGAACTGAGGCTCATAACAGCACCAGGTTCCTCCTGAAACAGTGGCCATTTTTCTAGAGAGAAAATAAATATACTTTTATAAAAGCAAACTGTTACTACAAACAGGAAAAATAAAAGTCACTCATCCTGGCAGTATCCAATAAGACCCTCCAACAGTGCAAAACCAAAATGCATGACCTGGAAATCTGCAGGGAAGGACCTCACAATTTCTACAGTTGTGGGCAGTAGACAGGACAATGTACACCACCTCCCAGAGCCACTTCTAAGTCTTTCCCAACACAACTGTCCACTCAGTCCAAACTCAAGTACAAGGTGATGAAACAGGTAAATAAATAGGGACATTCAGCCTTGCCTTTGCTTCTACCCATATATACTCATATATGTGTGCACAGATTATATACATTAGAGACTTCTACCCATATATACTCATATATGTGTGCATAGATTATATACATTAGAGACTTCTACCCATATATACTCATATATGTGTGCATAGATTATATACATTAGAGAGAGAGAGAGAGTTTTTTTTTTTTAATTGGGTTTGGGAGACAAGTTCTTGCTATGTAGCTCAGGCTGGCTTCAAACTCACCATCCTTCTGCTCTGGCACATTGAGTGTTAGGATTGTAAATGTGTACCATCACACTCAGCTTAATGTGTGTGTGTGTGTGTGTGTGTGTGCACGCGCGCGCGCGGGTGCACACTTGTGCAAAAATATGTGTCTAGAAGAATTAGAGCAGTCCTGGACTATAAGTACAGGGAAGGAAGGAGAGAGTGCACAGGCTTTTGTATTAGTTCTCCTAAATACCACTAGGGAAACAATGAACCCACCTTCTTACCTTTTGTATCTATGGTCTTGGGAAATGTGGTGTTCTACAATACTGAGGCAATTTTAAAATCTAAATCTAATAATAATGAATGATGATGATGGCGATACCAACAACAAGCCCCCTTTGTCTCAGGTAAAGGACACAGTCTCCTTATTTTAACTTACCTTGCCATCAAACTTGGAATACTCATTAAAGGGGTTATTCAGCTGCAGAGGGCACTGCTCCAGGCGTACAGACAATATGGACTGCTTGCCCGAACTTGGAGGCTTCTCTTTGAGGGATTTTTTTTCAAACAGTGACTTTAACTCCTGGGCTGAGATAGAAAAGGATAAAAAAAAAAATCTTTGTCACTATGTACAGAACAGTTTGTCCACTTTTCTTCAAGCCTTCCTCTGGATCCTAAGGAGGACATGTGGAGGAACAGAACCACCCCCTCACACACACTTGAGGGTCTGTGCACAGCAAGGCAGCGTGCACAGAGAGCCGTGCAGACCTGGACTGTGGAAGGAAGAGTCATTCCAAGAAGAGTGCTTAGAGCTGTGCACCAGGCTTCAGCAGCAGCCGCTGCTCTATGACACAAGGCACAACACTCTACCTTGATGGGTGTGTCACCCTAGAAAACCTCAGAGAGCTCTCTTGTGCCCTACTGCTATATGATTTTAGAATTCTAGATCTTTAAGGTCAAGGTCCATTCCCACTTTCCAATGATACCCAGCATAAAACAGAGACAAGAAAAATGAGGAACAAAGAATTAGCATTCATTATGCAAACCAACACAGCTTATTAAATCTTTGTAACAAGCCTGTGAACAGGGTTGTAGTACTGCCAATTCCGTCAACATGAAAACGACCTTGGAATATTCTTTTTTTTTTTTTTTTTGGTTTTTTGAGACAAGGTTTCTCTGTGTAGTTTTGGTGCCTGTCCTGGAACTCACTCTGTAGACCAGGCTGGCCTCGAACTCACAGAGATCTGCCTGGCTCTGTCTCCCAAGTGCTGGGATTAAAGGCGTGTGCCACCGCTGCCTGGCTTGGAATATTCTTGTTAGGACTAACTCATGCAACCAGTTAAACTGCAAGGCTGGGATCGACACAAATGAACACATCACATACTCAATAAAAACTTGCTGCATAAATTAGTGAATAATGATTGAACGGATTCAAATTAAATCAAATCAAATCAGAATCTTCAGCTCTTATTTCATCACTGAATCAAGACCGTTACACATCTTCACAAAGATCATTTAGTGCTCTAAATTCACCTGGACATCCACCAAGGTGGTAAGTATACGGCAAGTACATGGGGATATGTTGTGGGATATATGTACACTGTGTGAAGGTGTATTGCTGTGATTGATGTAATAAGAAGCTGAATGGGCAACAGCTAGGCAGGAGGTATAGGCGGGACTTCCGGGGACAGAAGGAAGAGGAGGAGGAGAAATCTAGGAGGGCAGAGTCGCCAGACAGACAGAGAGAAAACAGGAGGTGCAAGATCAAAGAGAGGTAACGCCACATGATAGAACATAGGTTAATATAAATGGGTTAAGTTATAAGAGCTAGTTGAAACAAGTCTAAGCTTTCATAATTAATAAGAAGTCTCTGTCATTATTTGTAAGCTGGCAGCCAAAAGAAATATTGCCTACTGGAGGCATGTAAATCCACACAGGGTCTGAGAAAGCAGCTCTTTGAAGAGGCCCTGCTACCAAACACTTGAATGCGGTTTATGAGCAGTGCCAGTGCACTACTCAGAGGTGCCTACTCTGAAACGTCTACCACAGCATGGACCAGAAACTTCCCAGAGGTGGGGCACACAGACTGGCTCTAGGCTGGGCCTGCAGGCATGAGATTCCACTCTCACCAACAAGAAGGGGGCAAAGCCAGCTGCCAGGCAGTGTGCTCAACGGAGCCATGAATGTGGAGGCCTCGCTGCCACGTAGCTGTTGTGGAGTATTTCTTACACTGTGTGGAGATGTGTCACTGTGACTGGCTTAATAAAGAGCAGAATGGCAATAGCTAGGCAGGACTATCTAGGAGGTTAGGTGGGACTAGGCCAGAGAGGTCTCGGAAGAAGAAAGGTGGGGTAACCAGCTAGGTGCAGAGGAAGTAGGACATGCAAGAGGAGAGATAAAAGCCCACAAGCCACATGACAGCATGTAGATGAAAAGAAACATAAGAACTAGTGGGACAAGCCTAAGCTAAGGCTGAGCATTCATAATTAACAATTAGTCTCTATGTCATGATTTGGGGGCTGGTGATCCCAAAAAAGCCTGCTACACTTAGCAGTTTAAAGTCTGGCTCATGCGGTCCGAGAATGCTGTACAGGCACAGAAAATCAGGTCCGGGCCAAAAAAAAAAAAACTCTGAACAGATATAGTATGCTTAAAAATGTGCTTAGATGCTAAAGAAAGAAAAGAAAATGGTTATAAACAGTCATAGAAAATAAATAATTTAAAAATAATAGATGGGGCTGTAGAGATGACTCAGCGATTAAGAGCACTAATTAAGAGCACTTCCAGAGGACCCAGATTCAATTCCCCAGCACCCACATGGCAACTTACAATTGTCTGTAACTCCAGCCCTAGGGCTACTAAAACACCAATGTACATAAAATAAATAAGGTATTTTAAAAAAATAATAGAAAGTCTTTAAAGAGAAGGTAAAGCAATATAAAAAGGAAAAGTCACATAAAGATGGGAAATACACGGGGTTATCTAGATCCTGTATGGTGCTTTATTGACGCTGAATTTCTTAAATGCTAATAAACAAAAAAGAATAGCTGCTGAGAGACACTGGATTATGAAAACTAAATTAAACCAACATATGTATTTTAAGAATGTC
Source organism: Peromyscus leucopus (assembly GCF_004664715.2). Taxonomy (NCBI): domain Eukaryota; kingdom Metazoa; phylum Chordata; class Mammalia; order Rodentia; family Cricetidae; genus Peromyscus; species Peromyscus leucopus. The sequence goes on from NC_051066.1 coordinate 4,837,787, forward strand.
TTCACTTCAGAATGGAAGTCAAAAACTATGTTGTGTTGGGAGAGAGGTTATGCCTGTGTTTCCACAGGAAACAAAAAGTTATGGCTCTCTTCAAAATTAATGAAGATCAAACTTGATTGGGGGAAATCTCCTGAATATCTTGACTACAGACATGAAAAAAGAAACCAAGAAAGACTACAGGACTACCATGAATATTCTGATTCATACAACATGGGAACAGCTCTGAGACCAGATGAAACATGATAAATCTTGCTGGCTACAGAGTCCTTATGACTTATTATTACATGTCATGCTTTTATATAGCATGGATAGAGGTTTGGTAATACAGTCCAAATGGACTTACAAAGTTGACAGATGCCTTTTACCTGTCAAACATAAAGCAAAAAAAATCACCTTTGACTGACTTGTACACACTGCAGATTCCATACTTCTATCAATACAGATATAAATGTTACCTTTAAAAGTTTATGTGTTTTCAAAAAAAGACATCAATAAAGACAAACAGCCCAGGTGATCTAGCCTCTCAAAATGCCTCTGTTGCAGTTTCCTCAAAATTCTATATCCAGAACAACTTCCAAGCTGCTAGCTGAGATGGTCCAGCCTCACAGACTACCCAGTCAGGACTTTAGATAAGCCTTGAACTTTCCCATCACACCAAGACTGGACAACAGCTAGCTCTCCCAGGACTTGACCATTATCTCAGTTTTCTCAGGGACCCCCTAAAGATGCTGTCACCCCCCAGACAACAGGAAGCAGTCTAGAGGACATGGCATCCACATTCTCAAGAGGTGGGGTGGGTAGTTTTTGGTCATTCAGTGGGTTATGGATGTTTGTCACCATTTAGAGGGGTTGGTTACAAGTTGTTATTGGCAATGGCCAGGAAAAAAATTGAACAAAGATTAGATTCAGGGATCTCTTTCTGGAAGGAAAAAGTAGAGATACAGAATATGGGACAAAAGGGTGGATTGTTGAGTCTACTTTTGAATAACCACCAGTCTCAAATATTTTACACTGGTATATATTTTGTGTATAGATACAAATGTAAGGTTATTTTTGTTACAGCGTATATATGTTTCTAATCTTGTTTAAGACCTTGTGCCTATGCATATGCATTCATTTAAAACTGTAACATAAAGTTCTAGTCCTTAAAAGTTATTATTATAAATGACTTAGGATAATTGAAAAATGCAGGTTAATAGTTATCTATAAGAATCAAACTTGTAGTCATGTTAGATTATGTTTCCAAGGTCATACAGAAATATATTTTAGATAGATGGTCTTCAAACACTTCAAAGACCTACAGAATATGTCATTTAAAATGTTTTAATCACATAAGGCTTTTCATGACAGTGAAACACATCTGCTCCTGGCAGCACCAATTTACTTCAAAAAAGGATGATGGTCAATGAAGAACCTCCGTATGGAGTTTGCTTTTATTGTGTCAAAGTTAGCCACTGGGCAAGAAACTACCCTTGCCTCGACTGCTGACAGTATGCTGTACAAACAGGACACAAAAGCGACTGATGAAATTTGCCAAGACAAGGTAGGACAGTCCTTCAAAATACCTGCTTCACAGAAAAGTCTATCAGATATGCTAGGCCTGTAGGCTGAAGATGGATGCCCAATGTTACAGAGAAACCTTGGATGACTGTCCTAGCAGCCAGATGTCTGTCGTTTCTATAGTTTTTGAAGTTGTTTGCTTTGTACTTCTTTACTCAGGTAATATTATATCCTTCTCAGGTCTCTGATGGAATTGGAAGATGAGATAGTTATAGTTACAGTTTTCCTTGTTACCAAATTCAGAAAAGAAACTTACATAAAAGATGTAAAGGTTTTAAAGTTGAGAAACATAAAAGCTTAAGCTGTTTATCTAAGAAGATGTTTTAAAGTCTAAAAAGACATGTTCATGATGATAATACAAGTTATGACAGAAAGTGGTTTAGGTGTAAAACTCTGGACTCACTAGGATAGGATAGATAATACAGTACTTTTTCTGAATTTGCCAAATACATATGGATCAAACATTGTAAATGTATTTTTTACCTGATAATTATTCTTACTGTATATAGTTTTACTATGTTAGTGATAAAACCTTTCCTTTTCACTTAGACAGAAAAGGGGAAATGTTATTGGATATTTGTACACTGAAAATGTGTTGCTGTGATTGGTGTAATCAGACAAGAATTCCGGGGAGAGAAAGAAGAGGAAGAAGAATCTAGGGGGGTGATGTCACCAGCCAAACAGGGAGGAAATGGGGTGCAAGATAAAACAGAGGTAATGCCACATGACAGAATGTAGATGAATATAAACGGGTTAATTTAAGTTATAAGAGCTAGTTGAAACCAGCCTAAGGTAAAGGCCAAGCTTTCATAATTAATAACAAGTCTCTGTGTCATTATTTGTGAGCTGGCTGTCAAAGAAATAGCCGCCTACAATCATACTTTCCCATTTCATGAATACTAGAAACTGTCAACACTTAAAACTTTTATATAAGTCAATCTCAGATTTTTAAATCTGCAATCAACAGGTAAACCCCATTCAACTCTTCAACAATGTCAAATTAAATAAAGAGAAATCAACAGAATTCTCCAATGGTCACTTTACAACTTTTTACATCAGCTTACCAACAGGCTGGTGAAGTAAATTTATCCAATGAATCTCTACAGAGCTAGTGCATGAGTCAGATGGCAAAGTGCTCCCTCCACAGGGGACAGGTTCCAAAGCCCCAGAGTACCAATCCCTGCAAATACACTCACACTGCCACTTCCAACCAAACATGGGCTAAATGTATGGCACTGTTTCCATAAAACTGCATGACCATCTTAGCTTGTGCTGGCACATCCTATGATTATCCTCTCAACAACAAAACTGCCAGACATAATTCTGTGAATGTATCTCAAATGGTTAAGTGTGTATGGCTATACTATTTTTCCTACACATTAAACTGATGATAAACTTTAATTTATAAAACAGTAACAGTAAAAAATTATTAGTAATTTTTAAAAATCATAAAAACATCCTGTAATAGGTTATTTAAATTGACAAATTGCTTACTTCTAAATCTTTCCACTTAAAGTTGTCAAAGACTAAGGTTGACCACAGGTAACTAAAACCATGGAAAGCAGAACTGGGAGTGGGATCAGTGTCAGAAGATCAAACTCTTTAAACATATGATGCCTAAATCTGGATTGTGGGCATACAAACACATTTAACCTATGTGTGGTGGTCTAAATGAGAACAGTCCCCATTAGCTCCTATGTGTGAATGCTTGGTCCCTGTTAGTGAAACTGTTTGGAGAGGATTAGGAGATGTGGCCTTGTGGAAGGAGCTGTGTCACTGGAGCTGGGCTTTGAGGTTTTAAAAGCCCACACCATTCCCAGTGTTGGTCTGTCCATCCATCCCTTCCTCCCTATCTTTCCCCTTCCCGGCTCTGCCTACTGCTTGGTTTGGCATATAAAGCTCTCAGCTACTGCTCCAGCACCATGCCTGTCTGTTTGCTGCTGCAACGATCATGGACTAACCCTCTGAAACTATAAGCAAGTCCCCACGTAAGTAATTTCTTGTATACGAGGTTGCCTTGGTCATGGTGTCTCTTCACAGCAAGTCACACCAGTGACTAAGACTATCAAACGCACATCTAAAGAACTTGTATTGCAAAAAGACTTGGGTGGTATTTTCAATGTTACAACTTGCTACATGTATTCTATAAAAGTTTTATAGCCATACTTGAGAAAGGAATGGTCCTTTATTAACAGTGCTATGTGCTCTGTCCTCTTGAGCTGAAGAGACAGATTCCTATTGGCTACACAGAGAAACATGCAGAGCAGGCAGGAGTAACTTACTGAACATGTTTCCAATAGGGTTGTGTGTGACATGATGATGTACTAGCTCTTTCCATTTAGACTAATCTTCACTTTAGTCTGACAACGCCTCCTCTCTAGCTCTCTGTGTCACGGGGAAAAGGAAACAAGTTCTCACCTGCACATCTTTCTGTCTTTGTTTCTCAAACCATGGAAGAACCTCTTTCTCAGCCTGTTCTTCCCTTGTACACAAAACTCATGCCCCTTTTGCCAAGCCAGAGAACTCCTCCTTCATTCATTCTTCCACTTTCAGTCAGTCCCAGCAACACACACAGTACTGCTCATTAAACCCTTCTTCCTAGTAACTGGCCCATTTCTCCACTCCTGAGAACCACTGCTTACATCCTTGCCATCCCGTCCTTCTCATCACTCAATCCCAGTCACTCAAACACACCTCAACCAAATTAACTTTCATGGAAATTACAAAAAAAAAAAAAAAAAAAAAAAAAAAAACCCATACCCCAGAAACTCCTTTTTCCTGCTCTAGCTCAAGCTGAATCATCCCTCAGACCTCCTGCAGCCTTTGCACTGTTCTCACCTAGGACTCTACCTCATCTGGCTTTTAGTCTCTCATAGGCCACCTTGTGGATTCTCCCGTGGTTCCCTGGGTCACTGAAATTCTCCAGAGCTTGGCTTTGACCTCTTTCTCCATCTACATTTACATCCTGAGTGACCTCACCTGCCCTATATTTTAGAATACCTTCTACAAGAGGTGAAACTAAATTGTGGCAATAAAAGGTAGAAACAACATAAAAGACAGATGAAAGAATTTTGACAAAATAGAAGCAGTAGATAAAAAAGAATAAATGGTGCTGACCCCAAATTCCCCAGGACGATCAAAAGGATTTCAATATAACATTTGTCCCCAGGAGAGATCATGTGGTTGAAAGATGTGTGAAAGCAAAGGGCCAGGGGCTGCAGAGATGGTTTTGCAGTTAAGAGCATATGCTGCTCTTACAGAGGACCTGGGTTTGATTCCCAGCACACCAGTCAGGCAGCTCACAACCACCTTTAACCTCAGTTCCAGGTGGTTCTGACTCCTGTGGTCCCCCGAGCATAGGTATATGCACACACAGACATAATTTTAAAAATAAAAGAGTGCTGTTCACTTTTCCAGGCATATGCTTAGTGAACTCCTAACTCCACTCTTCTAGCAAGCTTAAGGATAACAGAGTGCTCAGCGGAGATGACAGGCCCCACCTACAGAAACCTTCAAGGACATTATTCTGTGCACTGATGTGGCACATTCATGTTAACTCTTAGAAGAGCCATGAAGCAGGTAGACTGCAGGCCAACATCTCCACGTATAAACAGACATTAACGACCTGCTCCAGAGATATGATCACAGAGTCAGTTCCTGAAATGTAGGAGACAGAAAAGAGGAGGAGGAAATTTAGGGAGGCAAGTGTAAATACACAATGAATTGAGTGATTGCAAATGAAAGCTGGGGGCAATCCTTTTCTCCAGCATACTCTGTGAAATTCTCAACAGAGTGAAGGTGGTAGAACAAGCTGGAGAAGAGCACTCCAGCTGAAGACCACTCTCCAGTTTGAAATGGAATGCTGCAGACAGCACAGGTGCTTGATTCATGTTATATTTTATTTATATATTTAAAATTTGAAAGTGAAGAAAGCAAATAAAGGGCAGCCCAAGAAACAGAGCTTAAACCATCTCTTGTTGTCATTAAGAGGAGATTCACAGCAACTGCACTGAGAAACACAGGAATTTCAAAACAAACCAGATGAAGGATTCAAGTGTTTTCAGGCCATGTTAAATATAATGGAAAGAGGTGCAACAGAGGCAGCCCTGTCAGATCTTTAAAGTATCAAAAGTAAAGCCAGGGATAGGGACATGGTTCAGCAGATTAAGTGCTTACCAAGCAGATGCAAGGCTCAAAGTCTGGATTCCTAGAATCCACATAAAAGCTTCTAATACCAGCATGTCATGGCAGAAGTAGACAGGAGTCAAAAGAGCAAGCTCTGGGTTCGACAAGAGCCTGCTTCAACATATAAGATGGAGAGTGACTGAGGAAGGTACCCAACGTCAATCTCTAGTCCACACACACATGCACCCACATACATGAAAACGCACATGAACATGACACACATTAAGAAAAAACAACTGAGAACTATAAGAAGTCAATATGAGGCCAGGCGGTGGTGGCGCACGCCTTTAATCCCAGCACTTGGGAGGCAGAGCCAGGTGGATCTCTGTGAGTTCGAGGCCAGCCTGGTCTACAGAGTGAGATCCAGGACAGTCACCAAAACTACACAGAGAAACCCTGTCTCGAATGGTAGCCCAGGCAGGCTCTAAACTTGAGATTCTTCGACCTCAGGCTCCTGAGTGCTAGGATGGCAGGTCTGCCCTGCTGTCTCAGAATGTCAATGGGATTTCTGGTTCTACACAGGCATCATTTGGAGGAAGTCACTGAGACACTGGATCTAACGACAGCACTGCAGAAGAAACAAGCAAGTGCAGTGTGCTTCATCAAGAAGACCAAGCTGGGTGTGAAACTCTTCTCCCTCCCAGCTGTGGGACTGTGCTAAGTTAACCGGTCTCCCTGGCCTGTCTCACCTGCAACCATAAGCACCAACACCTCCACTTTTGCATAGGGTGAAGAACAGGAAGTGCCGAGCACACACTAGGAAGCCCTGCTAGTCACGTAGCAACCATTAACATTGCCAGCCTCAGAATTATTGGGCAGCAATGGAGACAGTCAACAAAGATTTATGAGGCATCCATCACCTGCCAAGGAGGTATTGGGAGAACAAAGAGGACATTTCTTTTAAAGGAAAAAACAAAGAGAACGTCTTGGAAAATGATCTAATCAGTGTAAACTGTTTTAAGACTACTTAAGATTGTGTGTGTGTGTGTGTGTGTGTGTGTGTGCGCGTGCGTGCGTGCGTGCGTGCGTGCGTGCGTGCGCGCGTGCACTCATCTCATGCAGAGGCCACTGCATTCTCAGCACTGGAAGTTCAGGCCTGCCATTGCACTTTCCTGACTGGGCCATCTCCATAGTAATGAATTTAAAATTTTTTTCTTCTTGCTGAAAATAAAGCATTGAAAATATGTAAAATGGCCAGCCTATGTATTCATATAGTATATGAACACAAAACCTCAATGCTAACAATACCAGCAACAGAATGGATTTTAAGCTGAAAGAGTCAGCATATATACACAAAAAAGGGTGTTGTGGTCACTGACGCGGGAAAAGTCTAGATTAGGATTATATAAATGAGGCTGGCAAGACAGCTCAACTGGTATAGGTTCTGGCTGCCATGCTGAAGAACCCATGTCCATTCCCCTGAACCTATATGTAGGAGAAAACTGGTTCCTTCAAGCTGACCTCTGATTCTACACATGCAGGGTGACATGTGTGCATGGGTGTGCACACACAAACAATAAAGAAATAAATAGAACTGTACAAATGAATCTATAACTTAAATACTGATTTGCAAAAGTATATACTATCCTTGGCCCCGAAGAAGGCACCAGAGTAGTGGTTTTAGAAAATGCCTTCTACCCAAATTGACCCTGTGAACCAGTGTGAAAAGAGGGCCCAAGCCCACAGGGCCAACGTACACAGCACATTGAGTTCCAAGGTCAAACACAAACGGTATCACCCAAAGGACTTAGAAGGACAGATTTTTTTTTTTAAGTCCATATATAATGATATAAACTAAATATACAAATCCCAAATCATAAATGAAAATTATTTCCATTTACCTGATTGCTTAGAGTTTCTTTCTTTCCACTGAACATTTTTGCATTTGATCTGGTTTTGTCTCTCTTTTCGGAGTCGTTCTAATCTTTGAGCTTGAAAAGAAATATTATAACTATAAGTTTGTCAATGAAAGTTTACTATAAACAAAGACATAATTAACTACCTTTATATGAATAAAGATGTTTTACATTGCAGATGGAGGGAGAAAGTCATAAAATTTTAAAGGTGGCACCCCTGAAAAGCAAATACCAACAAAAACATGAAAATATTCTTGATTTATAATTGAAATTAGAGGATATAAAACATTAATAGAGATCATAAAGATAGTATTAACATGGAAGAGAATAATAAAATGTGAAAACTTCTGTGATTAATATGACATTTCATTATATAAATCATTAATAACGGTCTTAAAGGAATTTTAATGCACAAATGAACTGAAGTGAATATTACATTACAGGAATAAAATTACTGTTATGAATTACTCTACCCGTTTCAAAAATTAAAGATAAATGAACTCAGACTAGACTATTAAAGTTTTAAATATAAAATCCTTTATCTAAAAATCATGAAAATTATAAAATGTCAAAGCTATATAAATTAGCATAGCTTTTCTTCAGTGGGCTGAAACAGTTTATAGGTAGTAAAATAAATGATTTGTATCATTGTCACATTAGTCAAATCTTAAAAAGAACAATTTTTCTTTAAAAAACTTTAAGATGCACTTTAAAGATTAAAAACTAAATTCCTCGATCACCAATACAGCCTACAGTTCCAATTAAGTGCTAGCACCTCAGTGTTTTAACTAAAGAAATGTCAGCAACAAAAGTCACCTAAAATCACACATCTGTGATTATATTGCCACTGACTGATCAACTTCAACCTTCAAAAATCAGTGGCCTGGTCCTTCAAAGAAAGACCACCTGGGTCCATCAGCAACTGCTGCTCCCAGCCGTAACTGAGGAGTCAGAAGGCAAGGCTCTCCCAGAGCTTGTTTCTCTTGCTACTCTTCCATGTCCTACTCAGGCACCCACACTGACAAGAAAACAACTAAGATCAACTTTGTTTACAAGCACTTTCAAGGATGGACACCATACATTCCTTCCTTAGCACTGTGGGAGAGCAACAAAGGAAATAATCTTGCTGGAAATTTAAAAACTATGCTGGCAAAAGCATTCTGTTTTGTTTGTTTTGTTTTCTCAGCAAATCCTACCAGTGTGCACCACCACCACCACCAACTGTTTTGTTTTTTTCAAGACAGGGTTTCTCTGTGTAGCTCTGGCTGTCCTGGGACTAGCTCTTTAGAGCAGGCTGGCCTTGAACTCACAGAGATCCACCTGCCTCTGCCTTCGTAGTGCTGGGATTAAAGGTGTTCACCACTACTGCCCTGGCTTGCAAAAAGCATTCTGACAATGTCACTATACCTAACCAAATCCACTGAGGAAAAACACATTCCACTGTACTTAATAACTGTGGAGGGTGTAGTCACAGGAATATCATCATAATACTCTCACTGGGCAACACCTCCCTGGTAAAATGTACCCAGCCTGTCACAGAAGATATCATTGCAGTGACTTAGAAGGATGTTCCAACTAGAACACTGAGCGCCAACGGCTCTAAATTACATGCAAACCTTTACTTGAACCCTCTTTTGATAAAAGTCTCTGTAGATACTGGGAAGTGATATTAGCTATTTTCTTTCATCTTAAGGGCAGACTATTCTTTTTGATGTCACAGACACTGCATTCTGAACCCAACTCCAATGTGCCTTTCACTGTGAGGTGTACCCAGCTCTGCCAGAAGACTCCCATGAAAATAAACATTTTCCAGTGCTGTCCATCTCTGTCACTCCCTTTCCTTGGGATTAACAGGCTACTGCTACTGATTCCGATTGTATTTTATGATAGTCTAAAAAAAATGGTTCCTAAAATACTGTCTCTCATATGTATGCATGTATGTATATATATTTATGCATGTGTTCTCTCCCCCTCCCTCCCCTCCCCTAAGCCTTGGCACATTGCACTCTCCTGGAAAGATCACAAAAACACTATCAAAGGGACAGTGAACAATGACGAGCCTCTATGTTCTTTAGTTAAGAACTAAATATATATGCCAAATTGGAACATCTCCAAACCACTGAGATCAAAGGTTAGTGATCAACTTAAGAAAGTAAGGGGAACTCATCAAAATAGGGGCATTTTTGTGCCTCTCTCACTCTATGTAGGAATCCTATTACAACCACCCCCCTGACCCATATCCCACTGCTTCTCCAGGAGCTGGGATTTCGATGGCCTGCACTCCTGGGCTAGCCTGCTCTTGTATTGACTTTGGTGCCCGTACTCCTGGACTATCCTGTTCCCATGTTAAGAGTTCTTTGTCACCCTGGAATCTCGCTCAAGGAAATTTACTTGAGACTGGGTGACTCTAAGGTCTCAAAACAGGGCCATTTCCTTTTCTAAAGGTTCCTTCCACTTACATAAGGCTCTCCTGTCTACTTCCTCCAAACAGCCCCACACCAGAGGCTCTTCCACTCACAGAGATGCTCAGCCACACTCTCTGACTAGGCACAGAGACTCCCTAAGGGACCTGTTCCAACACTGCCCATTCTCTCTCAGCTGACTACTGATCTGAAGTTAAGAAGATAACTAAAGACAGAGTTTACCTGTGTTTGAGCGTCTTCTAATACCAAAATCCCAGCTTGAGGTAATATCGACAGACTGGGCATACACGTAGCCCTGGGTCTCAGCACTGCTTCCCTGAACTTCTGACCCACTGTCTCCAGGCACTGAAGGAGGATGGGTCTTCTCTAGGTCAACGTCATGATCAATGAGAACCATCTCACACATCCCCGTGTCATCACTGGTCACGTGTGACTGTCGAATATGGGCAAGAATAATAGTTGGATTGTCCAAGAAGGCCATCCTTCCTGTGGGCCAATTTCCTTAAGGCTATTTTCTCCTCTTCATACTGTTTCACGGGCTCACCTACCTAGAAACATAATGCACACAGCAACATTTAAGAAACAGGCAAAAAAATGGCTGAATCATTTTTCAAACAAACTCAATGTGGTAAAAGTCTATCTTGAAAACGAACATTATCCCTGTACCCAGGAGCTTAAATGGATTAACTCTAAACTGAAAGGAAATCCTTATAAGCACCAGGCCCATGGCTCAAGAAAACCATAGCAATACTTAGGGAGTCTATTCAAAGCAAGGGACCATGTGAGAACGGATGTTTTCCTTTCCTCTTCCTCTACTCCATGCACCTGCTCTTGATGCTATGGGGACAAGGTGTTATCAGGTGATGTGCTACAGTACTCACCTGCACTTATCAGTTTACAGTCTCATGGCTGTAAATTTAAAGGGACAAGAAGCTTTTTGAGCTGCCAGGGATTTTACAAAAATTTATCACCAAAGTAATTTTGCTCAATAAACATTTTTTCTTTCTCTTAAGACAATACTGTGTTTTTAAAATAAAATGTATTAGTCAAAATTGCCTTGCCACAAGATTAATTTCTTATTTTAGAAACCTAATTATAAGAACTGCTTCCTTGATTCTGTTAAAACTACATGTAATGATGTTTATTCCATGGACTAGATGGAACTTTCTCAGTTGGCTGGAAATAGTCAATAGAGAATAATACATATTGTGGCTAGAAAATAGACCCTAGAGACCAAACTAGTTTTTGCTGTTGTTGCTTCGTTTTGTTTTTCTGTGCAGCCCAAGCTGTCCTGGAACTTGGAGACCTGTCTGCCTCTGCCTCCCAAATGCTGGGATTAAAGGTGTATGCCACTACCACCCAGCAAAATCAAAACAGTTTTAAATCCCTAGAATCCATATAAAAAGACTGTGAGGGGTTGGAGAGAGGGCTGCTTTTCCAGAGGACCTGGGTTTGATTCTCAGCACCCACATGTTGGTTCATAAACATCTGTAACTCCAGGGCACGGGGGTCTGACATTCTCTGATCTCTACAGGTACCAACCATACACATGGTGAACGAACACACACACACACACACACACACACACACACACACACACACACACGCATGCACGCACACACGTATATGTATATGTATATGTATATGTATATGTATATGTATATGTAGGCCAAACACTCATGCACATCAAATCAATCTTAAAAGTAAAAATCTGAGCACAGAAGCAGTGCTAGCCTACCCCAAAACCATGGTAAGCAGAAACAGGAGGATCACTGGGGCTTGCTGGCTGCTAGCCTAGTTCCAGGTACAATGAGGCCCTATTTCAAGGGAGTAAGGCAGAGAGTTATAAAGCAGAACACACAATGTCCTCACCTGGCCTCATACACATGGGCATGTACATCTGAACAGACATCCATCACACCCACACACATATATTCATACACACTCACTCGGAACTGGGTATAGAGTAGAGTACTTGCCTCACCTATACAAGGCCCTGAGTTTGGTCCCCAGTAGAAAGACAAGGAAAAAGAAAAGAGAGGGAGAGAAGATGAAAGACTCTTCTCACTTGTTTCTTCTAGAAAGGGACACAGAGGAAACTCCAATGACATAAATCATGGCAGCTAGTGGATTTTTAAAGTTCATCAAAATTTTGCCTGCCATTATCTAGTAGATATTAAAGATTGATTGAAGTACATTTAATCAAGATATTAATCAAGATACACTAATATTTACTCTCTTTCCTTTATACCCAGTTCATGGACTACTTCTCTCACAGAGACTAATGGGAAATGCAATGCTAAGTATCTCATGCCTAAACAAAACTTTGTGCAGGACAAACCTCCTATACCCCCAATACCATGTTGGTATCACCCATTTCTCAAATATCTGATCTCTTTAATGTTAATGAGTCAGTGTAGTGATGAAATAATTACAAAATTTAAAATGAGCACTTAAATTCCATTTGTAAAATGAAGCCTTTTCTATAACCATGGAGGGAGGGAGCACGGAGCACAGAATCCCTTGTAAAGAAGCTGCTCTGTCAGTCACAGCTGGCCACCTGCAAGCCTCCTGAAACAATCAGCTTCTTCCCTCTCTGAAAGGCAGGCAGCTACTGCTGGCAAAAGGGCTGTGCCTTTCACCTTCACATCGTCTAGCTCTTCCTGCAAAACCAAATGTTTACTGAGTGTTCTGGCAACAAACCAAATAGCAAAGAACAAAGAAAAGTACACTGAAGTTAAAAAAAAACAAAAAACAAACAAACACCAGACCTTTTCTAGTAAAGTGAATCTGTCCAGCACAGCTTACAAAAATAAATAAATAAATAAATAAACAAACAAACAAACAAACAAACACTTCTGAGGGGGGCACACCAGCTCCCCAACTTCATCCTTGGTTAGAAAGGCCTCAACACACTCCAGCATCAGCAAGCAGTCTCTCTGTTAAACACTATGACTCCATGCACTGATGAATCTGTGTGATTCAATCCACACCAGCTCTGAAAGGAAACTCCACAGGACTTCCCTGGGAAACATGCTATTGGGGTGTCATTTCTGGGCTCCTATGAGGTGTTCCTGAAGTTCCATAAGGACAGGGGTCTTAGTAACACATCTCTCTGGCAACAAGGGTGCTACACCAAGCAGGATTCTCAATACATGCCGCTGCCCAACTTGCAATGACTATCCATCCAATCCTGCTGTCCAGATAAGTCTTTCAAGCATGTCAGGTGTGTGGTTAGAGAGATCACATTCTGTTAATACAGATATGAGAGCTTCTCACCAATGCCTTTCAAAACTGTCACCTTGGGACACTATTCACTTATGCCAACACTGCTTTTCAGAACCATGACAGTATTTTTAAAATCTTTTAAGAGCAGCTAAGCATCACTTGAAGGTATATTTGATTTCTAAACACAGACGCTCAGAACAACAATGAAATAAGTTATTTTTTCTGTTCAATTGTACAAAGAACAAAAAGATTTTTAAGAACTAATATTGACAGGTGTCCTGAGACATTACACTCTCATTTATAATAGGAGGGAATGAAAATGGGTACTTGGTAGAGAAACTTGGTAACGCTTAATGTAAAACATCAAAATGTAAAACATAAACACTCTATGAAACCCACTATAGAACGTCCCCTAGGAAGTAACTGAGCATAAATGTTTATCTAAGAATTACTTGGAATATATACTGAAAATCTAAATGTAATCTGAACATCCAAACAATCATGCATATGCTCTGACACATACATGCAACGGAATACTATGTAGTAATAAAAAAAAAATGGAAGGGGCTGGGGACCATGAAGACCTGAGTTCAAATCAAAAGTGTCTATGTAAAAAGCCAGGGAAGGTCGTGTATAGCTGTGACTCTGGTGCTATGGGTGACGGAGACAGGAGGGTCACTGGACCTCACTGGTCACCAGCCTAGAATCAACTTCAGCCACATCACAAGAGAATAAGGTAAAAATGACAGAAAAGGACACCTAATGTCTCTGGCCTCTGCACACATGGGCTCACATGTACATATACCATACACAGACAAACACACATAAAAATTACCAAAAAAATATGGTAGAAGATGGATAAACAAAATGTGATATATATAGACCTGGGAAATAATAAAACTTCAAAATGGATGATACTTAGGGACATTATAACTAAGTAAAATATGCCAGTCTCAGAAGAACATGTATGTACTCTTAAGCATTCTCATACTGGCTACCCAGAGCACACACATTCTTAATGACAGAAAGAAGACTGGTAGCTAGTTGCCAGGGGCTAGAGAAAGGAGGGCCAGGCAGCTGTTCAGTACTGCTTTCAGTCTAAGAAGATAGAAAATTCTCTAGATGGGTGGTGGTGATAGCTGCATACCACTGTGAGTATACATAATGCCACTGAACTGGATATTGAAAAGTCATTAAAATGACAAATTTCATGCTATGTACATTTTACTACAACTGAAAATTTTTTAATTTAAAAAGGCTTTAAATCTGGGAAACACTACGTGAAATAAAATTAACCAGTTTTATCTCAATTTCAATTATAAAATAATGTGTTTTTTTTTTTTTAACATTTATGCGTGCAAGAGAAAGCAAGCGAGTGAGAGACTGGAGGTAGAACCCAGGAATTCACAAATGGTAAGCAGTATTAGCTATATGCCCCAAGACCCTTTCTCCCACTAATTACTTACAGGCTCTTCAAAGCATATTTGTTTACTAAAAAATTTAAGTAATAGGGACATCTAGGCAGAAGTGAGGACAATTCCAAAATGACAGATTTTTTCCTTCTTTTATTTATTTATTTATTTGTTTGTTTTGTTTTATTTTTTGGTTTTTCGAGACAGGGTTTCTATGTGTAGCTCTGGCTGTCTTGGAACTCCTTCTGCAGACCAGGCTGGCCTCGAACTGCCTGCCTCTGCCTCCCAAGTGCCACCACCTCCCTGCTTTTATTCTCATTTTGAGACAGCGTCTCATATAGCACAGGCTGACCTCAAACTTGCTATGAGACTGGCCTTGAGTTCCTGACCCTCCTACCCCACCTCCCACATTCTGAGATTACATGTGTATGCCACCATTCCTAGTTTCAAAATGACAAACATTTTTAATGTACAGAGTTAGTCGCCTTATAAAAAGATTCAGCACATATCTGCTTAGTTCCTACTACTCTATTAAAAGAGGATTCTGGCGTGACTTGGATACCACATACAACTCTTCACAACTGTTTATGTTCATTAAAATCACAGAACCTGCATGTGTAACTTGGGACACAGTTGAAATCCTGCCTAGCAGATTCAAATGAATATCAGGTCTCAACAATCTTTTAAGATTAGGATCTCATTCTGGAGCCCTGGCTGACCTTAAACTCATAGCAATCCTCCTGTCTTAACATCCTGAGTACTAGGACTACAGGCATAAGCAACCATGCCCAGTTCTGAACACTCAAGAACTTTATACACGCAAGCTCCCAAACTTTACTGGCAATGGTTCATAGAAACACGTGAAATGCAGCAGGATAAAACATATATGCGGAGTTGGAGAAAGTAGCCATGGGAAATGATTCAGGATAAAACAGTATGCATCCATAGGACTTTGTACATCTGCTATAGCTAGACCACAGAATTCCAGAAGCCAAAATAAACTACACATCACCTAACCTGAAAAGCTAAACTTATTTTATCCTTTTTACATGAATTTAATTTATCAAAATGACCTTTTTAAAGACAGTTGCTATCATAAGTTATAATAACACACATCTTTAATCTCAGCACTTAGGAGGCAGAGGCAGGAGGATCTCTGTGAGTTCAAGACCAGCCTGGTCTACAGAGCAGAGTTCCAGGCCAGCTACATAATGTCCAAAAAAAAAAAAAAAAAAAAAAAAAAAGATGGCTTTTTTTTTATTCTCCATTTTACATACTGAAAAAAACATGAACCCCAAGGCACAGAAAAAAAGGGTAAGAAACATGGTCAGTGCACAAGTTCCTCACAACAAAGATTCACCATCCACAGCAAGACAGCTTGTAAACATCCCATTGCTGTTGTGGGTTCCCAGGGTCCTTATAAAAGCTTTAAGACACATGTGTTCAGCTGTACACAAGACAGTTACTCTGCTAATGCTACAGCCATTTTTGTACAACAACATAAAAATAAGCAGTACCTGTAACAAGTGCTGAAAAAGAAACATTTTTCACAAAATTTTCCACCTAAAACCACAGAGGTCTTACTTTATATCTCAAGTTAGGTCTAAATATATATTCTGTTTGGTTGATTTGTTGCAATGCTGGGGATCAAATCCAGGAGCTTCTGGTTGCTTGCCAAGCACTCTGCCACTAAGCTATGCCTCTGACCTTACCCCAAAGATATTTTTGAAAATCATAATTTATGCAACCTCTGCTATAAGTCCATAGCTGAAGTATTTTATCTTTCTTCAAATAATTCATCATAAGCATGGAGCCCTCGTTGTACTCCTTCACTCCCTAAGGACCTGCAAGCAACAGTGTGTCTAAATGTTTGTGCCCAAGCCCATGCTTAGAAAGGACCCCCAGCTCCTTCCCTTTCAAAATACCACTCACAGCTCGACTAGCAGCCCTCACCTGCAATCTGTGAAAACCTGCCTGAATAAGCAACAGCCCGAGGCTTCTCAAAGGTCTGCAAACTCCCAATCAAAAATTACTGCTGCCCCATCAATGTGTCATATAAATGCTGGCATGTTAATTGTGTATTTATAAGATTGTTAATGGTTAGTTAATTTACCTCCCACACTATTATTGTACTTGAAATGATTTAATGTCTGCTAAGGGAGTTAACAACATGTAACAGCAGATGTGAGTTGGTTGTTTTTTTTTTTAACCTTTCTACACTGTACCCCGACTTGACACTGTTAGTATTTGGCATGATAACCTGATTCCCATGCAGGAGTCCTTAACTCAGACTAACAAAAGCAGTCCCATTTATCAACCATGACGCAGGGTGGTTACAAGTTAGGATAACAAAACCCTTTCATTCTATATGAAGTTTCCATTTCTAGAAACCAGCAGACTATCTCTAGACTCTGGCCAACATTCTCTGACTTAGCTACAGTTCAGAATTTATACCTCCTAGAATTTGAAAAGAATTGAAATGACTATTAAAATAAAATGCAGTTTGTTGCTTCTGAATTTCCTTCTCTAACTCTCTCCAATGTGACTCTAAATTAAGCCTTCATCTATTTTTCAGACTAGCAAAAATGGCTTTTCAAAATTGTTCTGGGAATTCAAAGCTTCTCCATATGACTGTGTCTAACTTCAGTGAACAGTAACAGTGAGAACATACATTTGGAGCTTACTTTATCCTCCTCCACTTCTATTTCCACACTTTTGAGTAAAAGTACTTTAAGATTTAAAAAAAAAAAAAAGGCAAAGAAATGCTTGTACGTTCTTTTGAATGAGATTCATTCACTAACCATCATCTTAGAGCGAGACTAGGAATCTACACGAGTGTGATGCCCCTCCAGACTGATGTCAACATAGGCACTCTTCCCCACAAACAGAAAAGGAACACACGCAATGCATATACCAACTCCCAAATGACTATGCAATGCTTTCCAAGAAACAGCAAAGTCCAAGAAAGGAAGAGGTGGCATTTTAAGGATGGCTGGGCTTTGCTTAGGCAGAAATACAAGGAGGGTAGTGACAGATGACCAACGCTGGGCTCGTCCTGTGAGCAGTACTGATCCCTTAACATGTAACAGCCAGACTAGGATGCACTAACCATCTTTGGTGCATTTTTTTTTTTTTTTTTTGCCTCATCCTTAAATCTGAGTTTGCATTATAATTAGCACTGATCAAATATAGTGGAAATAATTCTATGAAATTTCAAAATCTTGGCCTCTAGATGCCTGGCTTTGGAATACTTACAAATCATCATCAAAAGAAAAACTGTGTGTGTGTTACACAGACATGTTCATGTAGGTATACATAGTGGTAAGTGCAGGTGCCTGAATGTGTTTCTATGGAGGTTAGAGCTGGGCACTGAGTGTTTTCCTCAATCACTCTCCACTTTATTTTTTGAGACAGGGTCCCTCTCTGAAGCTGAAGTACAACAAATCAGCTAGATTGTCTGGCCATTCAGCATCAGGGATCCACTTTTCCTCATACCCCTAGTGCTGAGATTATAGGTGCACCTCATGCACCCAGCTTTTATACAGGTTCTGGGGATTGGATTTCAGGTCCTTATGATTACTTTACTTTACCAACTGAACCACACACACACACACACACACACACACACACACACACACACACACACACACACGTGCGCGCACGCTAGGCAAACACTTCTACAGACCTACATCCAAGGTGTGGTGGCAGAGGCCTATAGCTTCTGCACTTGGGAGGTGGCAGTAGTAAAACCAGAAGTTCAAAGTCATCCTCAGCTACACAGGTTCAAGGACAGTCTAGACTAAATGAGACAGTGTCTCCAAAAAACAAAAAACCCAAAAGAACAAAATCCAAAAAACCCCACAGAGCTGAAGAGGTGGCTGTCAGTGATTACGAGCACAAACTGCTTGTCCAGAGGACCTGGGTTCTGTTCTCAGCACACAGGCAAGTAGCTACAATTACTCCAGCTCCTAGGGATCCTCCAGCCAATTCCTGTCTCCTCTGGTACCAGCACTCCTATGCTTATACTCCTACCCCACACATTTCAAAATTAAAATAATAAATATTCAGAGAGAGAAAACACTACTACAATTGATAGTCTAGAAAAATTTGCAATGCTTGTTTTTGTGGGGTTCAGTTTCCCAGAACATACATGGACTTTCCTAAACCCCAGGTTCAAGCACATGGTCTGGGGGAAAACTGGCTTTGGTGTTATTCTTTCTCAATGAACAACTCAAAATCAAAATTCTGCCTACAGATGTTCCTGATGACAAGTACAAAGGCTGTAAGATAAATCAATGAGTAATAATTAATATATAAACCATATATGAAGTCCCAAGCCCAAGTCAGACTACAGTATTACTCCTCCCTTGTTATAAAACAGCACTTCTAGAGTCCTGAAATGTTAATTAACTGCGACAGCAGTGAAACTTCAGACATCCTAACCACCCACAACTCTCAAATCTCCAAACCTGACAACAAATTCAGTGGTTATAAGAAATCTACCAGTTCACTGCAATGTAGCCCTAAATTATTTTTTCTAATGGGTGCTGTCTCTCTGACATAAAAGGCTTGATTGGCAGTTGTAGAAATAAATAATTTCAGGTTTTACTTTAAGATCTCAGGTAAAAATGTTTATAGTTTTATCTAGAGTGAAGACACAAATAATGTCAAAGCAGCTAGACTGTTTGCAACATGAAATCATTGATTAAGGATGTAAGCTGTAAGCAGTGCTCATCTGCTTACCTACCCAGTACTCACAGATTTTACTTATCTGACGAAGGTCACAAATGTCAGGCACCAGAGATAGAGGCTAAAGAGAAATAGTAGACTTGACCACTGCCTTTATGGCCCAGGGGGTTTATGGGAGAGACAGTTGCAGAAAGTCTAGTCTCTTGGCATCATCCATCCACTTTACTGTATAGCTACCCTTCTCTTGAGTGTAGGTGAGACCTTCCAGGATACAGTCAACAGAACATGACGAAGGTGTGAACAAGGCACAGTCCCTCGGTGGCATTCTGTCACATGAGACTTCTCAGTCAAGTGAAGATGGAAATGGTCAACCAAAGAGATTCCCAAGGGCCTCGAAGAAGCAAGTGGTGATGTTCAGAACCACGCAGCAAGGACCAAGGGCTCAACACTGGCCATTAGCTAGGAGCCACGAGGAAGCATCCTACAACCAACCTAAGAAGCTCAGAAGCTCATCACCAGCTAGCACCTTCATTTCAACTCTGAGATCATAAGGAGGAATCCAGCTGGAGCCTGACTCCTGTCTCTGAGAGTCCTAAGCTTGTACTGCTTTAAGCCATAAGTCTGAGATGACCTGTCATGCAGTAAACCCAAAGGCCTCCACATACAGCACGGGGGGGGGGGTCCCCCCTCTATAACCTGGTTTCACTATCGGCCCTCCTCCCCTTCCACCTCCTGCAACTCTCAGGAACTCTGTGTATCCTCTGGTCTTTGGTAATGATAGTTCCTTGTTAGGAGACGTGCCAATCCTTCTCTTCAGTCCAACACATGCATCTCACCCCTGAAAACTCTTCTCTAAATCCCAGGGCCCACATGGCTTCACAGGTACTTTATTTCTGGCTTCATTAGTTAGCTGTAGGAACACCATTTCTAAGGAACTATCCGCTCCAAACTGTTTGATCCAACTCCTAATTCAGTAAGGTGGTTATTTTATGAAGGTATGAATCTTCCTCTCCTTAAATCACTTGCTAAAGACTCAACAGTGGCAATGGGTTCAGACATCTGGCGATGTCTGGAGATATCTCTGGTTGTCACACTGGGGATGGGTGCTACTAATAAGAGGATGAAGCCGGGTGGTGGTGGCGCACGCCTTTAATCCCAGCACTCGGGAGGCAGAGCCAGGCGGATCTCTGTGAGTTCGAGGCCAGCCTGGGCTACCAAGTGAGTTCCAGGAAAGGCGCAGAGCTACACAGAGAAACCCTGTCTCGAAAAACCAAAAAAAAAAAAAAAAAAAAAAAAAAAGAGGATGAACTCTAGGGATTGCAAATCATGCTGCTGTGCACAGGGAAACACCCACAACAAAGAACTGTACCATCAAAAGGTCAGCATCAACAATGCTGAGGCTAAGAAACCTTAATGTGTGACTTGAAAAGACATCTGTGGTCATTTCTAATTCCCTCAGAATCATTTCTGACTAAACCAAAGAACTTTGCTACTAAAGTCTATACTCAAAACTTCTGCAATCTAAACAGTTCCTACTGCTTATTTTATACCTAGTGCCAACTCCTGCCACCAGTATTCTGATAGTGTGATGTAATGGGGACCTAGAGCTCAAATCACTGCTATAACAAACTCTACGTCAGGCACAGTGGTGCACTCCTTTAATCCGAATATTAGGGAGACAGAGGCAGGCAGATCTCTCTGTGAGTTCAAGGCCAAGTCTGGTCTATGTAAAGAGTTCCAGGACAGCTGGGTGGTGGTGGTGCATGCCTTTAATCCTAGCACTCAGGAGGCAGAGCCAGGCAGATCTCTGTGAGTTCGAGGCCAGCCTGGTCTACAGAGCAAGATCCAGGACAGGCACCAAAACTACACAGAGAAACCCTGTCTCGAAAAACAAACAAACAAAGAAAGAAACAAAAAGAGTTCCAGGACAGCCAGGGCTACACAGTGAGACCCTACCTTAAAAAAAAAAAAAAAAAAAAAAAAAAAAAAAAAAAAAAAAGGCAGAGCTGAGTATGTCAATCAGTTGTTGAATGATCACTCTGATGCATGAAATGCTGGTTTTGATCCTGACACTGTATCATAAATCAGACATAGTAGTCCATGCCTATAATCACGGTACTTGGGAGGTGAATGCCAGAGGATCAGAAGTTCAAGGTCATCATTGGCACATACCAAGTTCACAGCATTTGGACTGCAGGAGACCATTATAAACAAAATGAACAAACAAAAATCACAAGATATTCTGTGTATTATCACAATTTTGAGGTCATTGTCCTTATACTGTACATCTGTTTACAGATTGCTTACCCTGTTTATGTGAAGCCTTAGTCCTTAGGTTATTTAGGTAAATAAGACTTACAGATTAATAGTCACCCATGAGTGTCATATCTATAGTTATGTTAGTTAGGTTTTCCAGATTTACAGAAACTTGTGTCAGATGAATAGGAAGTCTTCAGACACTTCATAGACCCAGATAATGTGGCATTTAAATGTTTTGATAACTTAGAATTCTGTTGACATGAGACATATTTGCTTCTGGCAGCACTGATCTACTCCCAAGAGAATGTTGGGCTTCTATAAGACACTCCGTTTGGAAGTTTGTCTTCTTCTTGGCATTAAATGGTCTAGTGGGCAAAGAACTACCCTTGCCTCGACTGCTGACAGTATGAATGATGTCCTTTCTGGACAAGCAGGAGATAAGGAAAAGCGACTGCTAAACCTTGCCAAGTCAGGATAAGATGGTCTTTCATAATTCCTGCTTCTAAAAAATGTCTGTCAGATATTCGAGGCCTGTAGCCAAAATGGATGCCCCAATAGTGCTGAGACTCTTTAGGTGACTGTCCAGGCTGCCAGCTATCTCTGTTTATTCTTGCAATCTTTTGGAAATTGTTTGCACTTCCTGTTTTCTCAGGTAATATTTTCCTTTCTCAGATCTTTGATGGAGTTGAAGACTAGACAGTTAAGAGTTACAATCCTCTCATATCTTAGCTAAGAACATAAGAGATTCTTCAGGATAGGACAGCTATTAGAATAATGCCAATAATTTGCCATTTACCTATGTTCTGGACATTTAGCATGTGTGTCTTGTTTGATCTTGTTCTTGTTGGTTGTGGCTCCATTTTGTTTATATTATTACTCTGTTTCTCCTGGACAATACTTGATAATCATTCTTTTTTTGTTGTTGTTGTTTTGTTTGTTTGTTTTTCGAGACAGGGTTTCTCTGTGCAGTTTTGGTGCCCGTCCTGGATCTTGCTCTGTAGACCAGGCTTGCCTTGAACTCACAGAGATCCGCCTGGCTCTGCCTCCCAAGTGCTGGGATTAAAGGCGTGCGCTACCGCCCAGCTTTGATAATCATTCTTATTGTATATAGTTTGCATTAGGTTTAGAACCTTCTTATTTAGATAAAAAGGGATATGTAGTGGTATTTGCTCCTTTGGCTCTTTGGGAGCGGAGGGCAGGAGGTGGTGCTTCTTGCTGTGACCCCCTTAAAAGGTAAGGGAGAAGGGTCACGAGGTCCTTGCTCCCTGCTTCCTGGTGTGATCGAACTGCCAGGTGGATAAGTTCCCGGACAGATCAAAGGACGATTTCAGCTGTCTACTCAGTTCTGTATTCATGAGTGTATTTCCTAGATTTATATCCTAATAAATTCTGTAATACTCCTTAAGCAGACTCCCGTGGATTTCTTGCTTTATCCCAGGTTGGTGTTCTTTTATATTTCCATTGCACTGCATGGCCTGTCTACCTCTAAGTAATGAATCCACCCATATCAGTCACTAAGTACTGAATGGGTACATTCACCAACTATGCACTGCATGCCAACATCTGCCAAGCACTCCTCTAGATACAGAACACACAGTGTGCACATACACCCACAGTACTGCCTTCATGGAGCTCATGTTCTAATGAGGTCAGCCAAACAAACAAAGCACGTGCACTATGGCAGCGAGAAGCCTGTGGAGAAAGAGCCACACTAGATGGAGCACTGGGTTGCAGCCGCAAACCAAACAGCACAGGAATGGTTCACTGCAGTGCTTCTGACTTACCACCTAAGACAGGGAAAACCATGTGCATGTGAACATATGAGGAAAAAGGCTTCGGTCACATGCTTACCACAATTCAAGAAGTACCACGAGTCCTGGAAGGGGGACAAGCAGCACAGGGTAAGAGCTGGAAAAGTAAGGCAAATCCTTAGATACTCCAAGAGAAATGCAGAGTCCATGGAGGACTGTGAAAAGAGCAGCATGATAAGATCTAACACACATTAAAGGGATCTCTCTGGGGCCAGCAAAGACGGCTTAGCAAACAAAGGCACTTGCCACCAAGACTGACAACCTGAGTTCAATCAGAAGACTAATATGGTTGAAAGACCTCCATATGAGCACCGTGGCATGTATGAACCACACAGGAAACCTGAATTTCAGCTCCCCAACTATCAGAGCCCTAACTGTATGGTTTGGACAAGCCACTTCTCTTGTCCACAAAACTATGATGTAGATTCTATTATCCGTGTCCCACAGATCAATAAATGGAGGCACAAACTTACTAAAAGTCATACAAGGATGAGATGGAGCCATGATAAAGCCCAGGCAGGCTGGCTCCAGCACTCTACCTTAAAACCACACATTCTGCCCCTAGTCCACTTACCACACTCTTGAACACACTGTGCGCACTCAACTATGTAAAGGTACAAACACCTGTGCCTCCCGCCACATGCTGGGAGTTGGGGTAACAAGTGCTCAGCTGTAGCCTGTAGCCCCTATCAGTAAGGGGAGATTCAGACAGCAGAGAAAACACAAAACTACAAATGGTCACCATAAAGCATGAGAGCCACGCTGGAGGATTCCAATGGTGTGCTATAGAATCACAATGAACAGATAGCTGAATGAAATTGGTTGCTCAGACAAGGCTTCCCAAGACATAAGTGTGACCAAGACAATGAAAGTCGTCACTTTAACTTACCTCCCAGGAGAGCAGTCCCAAAAGAGCTGACACCACTCTGCAATGCGGGCTCCTTGATTAGAAAGTTTACAGTAAAATCCCCTTTGGTTTTTCAAATTAACACCAGGCCATACATGAGTTGAGTTGGTTTGGAATCAAAGACAGGATCCTTGTAGTGAGACAAGTTAAGGGCATGGGGGGAATGGGGAGCTGAGAAAGTCAGCAGGAGGCGGAGCTGAGAACAATCAAGCAAGCTACTTGGGTGTAAATCTGGACTTGGCACTCACTATAGGGCCTGTGGAGAGTAACACAACTTCTATGTCTATTTCCTCATCTGGAAATGGGAATCTTTTGGATGGCTACTCAGAACTGTAAAGACTGACTGAATAAATGAACGTTATGTACTTACGATACTGCCTGGCCCATGGCAGGCACTACCCAGATGCCTACTATTATTGCTGCTGTTATTCCCTAGTCTATGATGGATTTGCAATGATGAGAAAGAAGCTGGATGGTTAGAAGACAGGCCAAGCAGCAACCTTCAATACAGTCTGGAACTGAAGCAAGAAATAGCAGAATACGTCTTTATTAACTGAAACTACACAGTTGAAAGTTGCTGATTAGATTAGCATTTCAAAGACTGCTAGAGCATCATGTCACATAGAAGAGTCATCTAATGGACAAGACAGAAGACTGCTGTGAAGCTGTGACAAGAACCCAAGGAGGAGAGGATGGTCTCAAGTGAAGCCATAAGATGCTTTCATAAACTCAAGAACCATTCCAGAGACAAAAAGCAGAACTCGGTGACTGAGTGAACGTCGAGGGAAACATTTCCACTGCCAACAATGAAACACAGGCTGCTCAGCAGGTAAAGATGCTTGCTGTCAAAACTCTACCTGAGTTAGATCCCCAGAGCCCACACAGTGAGAGGAGAACTGACTCTTTAAGCTGTTTTCTGACCTCTCCGTATGTGACACACAAATAAATAACAGGAACAAGTTAGTAGGTGGGGGCAGGGGTACAGATAATGAATTAATTTCAGACACAATGAACTTGAGTATGGATTACCCAAAGAGATCAGCAAGACCCAAATTACACTTGTGATATTAGTTCTTTGGAGGCAGAGGCAGGCAGGTCACATGTTAGAGACCAACTTGAGTTATATGGCTAAACCACTGGGGGGTAGGGAGGGAGACTTCTGGAGAAAACTGAGTATATCTGGAAGACATCAACATCCGTGTGACACATGAAGCCATAGGTGAATGAGCTTGACCAGGGAATGTGTATGGCAAGAAAGCCCAGGAAACAGCAACAGGTTGAAGGCAGGCTCACAAGCATGAAGCACTAAAAGAGAACCCAGAAGCTGCATTAGAGACACAGAGAGAGACAGACAGGCAGACTCTCACACACACTCACACACACACACACACACACACACACACACACCACCTGTATGCAAGCATGCTACATAAATTCCCAAATTCTAAGCAGCTCCTTTCTTCGCTGGCTCGAAGGCTCCCAGTGATCATCCTTGTGAGGAAGTCACGATGGACCCCAGGTAAAGATGTGCTGAGAGTGTGAGCACGGTACAGCCACTTCGGGAGACATTTGGGCAGTCTCACAATGCTTAGAAACGCAGAGTTACCATGTGAGCAATAGGCTCAACATGCACCCTAGCGAACTGAACATACCTGTTCACACACAAGTTTGTACACACATATGCAAAGCAGCATAAAAATAGCCAAAGTCAGAAATAACCAAAATGTCCAACTGATGAATGGATAGACAAGGGGTGGTAAACATAAACATAAACACATATGGTAGACTATGACCTGATGAGGAAGGGGATAAGGTATAATCTTAACTGTTTCAACACTGTACTCGGCAAAAGAACCCAGATATGAAAGGCCACAGATTACAACTCTATCCCTACAAAAGACTGAAAATAAGCAAAACCATAGAGATGCAAAATAGAACTATGAATGTCAAGAGTGGAGAGGGCCGGGACAGGACACGGGACAGTGACACACGACTGGGGTCTGACTGTTCTAAACAGGTAACAGTGATGGTCACAAAGCTCTGCAATAATATAATATGAATTATCACCTGGAGAAGGATGACTGTTATGGTATGTGACTCATACATACAAACAAGGAAGGCCAGAATCCAAGCAACATGTGCTGTGGTTTGAATGAAAATGGCCCCGATAGGCTCATAGGAAGTGGCACTATTAGGAGGTGTGGCCTTGTTGGAAGAAGTATGTCACTGGAGTGGGCTCTGAGGTTTCAGCAGTGCAAGCCAGACCCATTCCATCTGCCTGTCTCTCTCTGTCTCTCTGTCTCTCTGTCTCTGTCTCTGTCTCTCTCTCATCCAGATGTAGAACTCTGGGCTCCTTCTCTAGCACCATTTCTGCCTGTGGGCTGCCCATGTTTCCTGTCCCAACAATAATGGACTAAACCTCTGAACTATAAGCCAGCCCCAATTAAAGGTTTTCCTTATAAGCGTCACCATGGTCATTGTATCTCTTTACAGCAATAGAAATCCTAACTAAGACAATATCCAAGAATTCTTCTAGCTCTAGTGACTCTAACCTGAAAGTATCAACAATGTCCTTCCCTGTGCTGAACTAACAAGAGTAATCAAAACACTTAACCTGTAAAATGAGTTGGTGCCAGCAACAGGTAGGAAAATCACTTAAGCAGAAACACGAGGCTCGAAGTCCTCTTCTCTGGAGGACGAGAACTGTGAAATACATCAGTGTGGAGGGAGCACACTCAAATTTCTAGCTGAGGAAGACTAATCCCAATGCCCAAATCCCAGCAGCACATCTGACTCTCAAGGAAAATGCCCATGTGCAGGAGCATCAGAACTCTGGCCTAAGAAGCCACAGAGAGGTGACACACTGCCTCTGTTAGCAGTCCTCAGGAGAAATTCAGTTTGGAACACAGGCAAAGTGCCGTTTCTCTAGACCTCGGGTCCTCCAAATCTCACCAAGTTGCTGCCCCACTACTGGGCCCAAACCAACATTCAATGTTCATATCCTCAGCTCACTTGAAAGAGAATTAGCTGCTAGTGTTGTTTTTCTTGGGGTCAAAATGGAAATAAGACTTAGGCCTGGTATCTATGACACACTCAGACATATATTCCAAATGTGTACAAAGAATTGCCTATTAAATCAGGAGCCTTCCCACGGATCCTGAAGACATTTAGTCAGAATCCTGTGTGTTCTATCTCTTTCTCTCAAGAACTCATCCATTTCTCATTATTTCAAGTAAGCCACTGGCTCTCGGCTATGCTAATACAATTGCTTCCTAACTAGTCCTAAAGTCTTTCACTGACTTCCCAAACTCCTTCCCAACTCTGACGCTTGCCCACCAAGCAGCTCCATTCCTCACTCATCCCTTAGTACTTTCCATCCATACAGAACTTTGTTCTCACTCAACCTTCATCCACACAGAAACTTCTCTCTGGAAATTTTTTGCCTTGTCACCTGGCTTCTTCACCCTTCTGAGTCCTGTTTAGCTCACATCTTTAATCTCAGCACCTGGAAGACAGAGGTAGGTGGACCTCTGTGAGTTCAAGGCCAGCCTGGTCTACACAGTGAGTTCCAGGACAGGCAGGGCTACATAGAAAGACCCTATGTATTCTTTTCCCAAAAGGAAGAAGGAAAAGGCAGCAGCTAAACTGCTGCTTAAAGCAGTGGTTCTCAACCCCTGGAGGCTGAACAACCCTTTCACAGGGGTCTCCTACGACGACCAGAAAACACAGCTATTTACATTACGAGTCATAATAGCAGCAAAATTACAGTTACGAAGTAGCAATGAAAGTAATTTTATGGTTGGAGGCCACCAAAACATGATGAACCATATTAAAGGGTCGCATCATTAGGAAGGGCTCTGAACTGGAAAGCGAGGGAAGGCACCAACTACAGGCACTGTACTGAGAAAGGAAGTAATGGCTCTCAGCCCCTGAAAAGAACATCAGACACACTGCATAGTCCAAATACCAAGTGGAAGGTTACTATTAAATACTTCAGACTTCAGAAGGACTCAGGCCAAAGAGTGGTTAAGAAGCCAGCAAAGACCAAAGGACACAAGGTACAAGTGAAATAAAGCCTGGCTCATGACTAAAGAGGTGGATATACTTATTCTCAAATCGCTGAGCAAGCTTCAGTTTCTCAACTACAAATGAAAGTAGTACATTTCAATACAGCTAAAGTAATGCCCTTTGCCTAGTTTAGGGCACATTGTAGTGGGTAGCCATTCCAGCTTTGGTCTGGAAGTTCCAGCCTCCACTGAGGTTTTTATAACTATCACACCCACAAGGCGGGGCCAAGAAAGGGCCTGAAGACCTGAGATTGGGACCTGCAGTGCTCTCTTGTGGCTGGGAGCCCAGACACTAGAGGTGGACGGAGGAGAGTTCTCCAGAGAACATCGCCGGACTACTGTTGCGTCTTTCCCAGAACCCTCAACCTACCTATTCCTTCATTTGTAAGTTACGCCATTAAATAAATCTCCTTTTAACTACGTGGACTGGCCATAATAATTTAACTAATAGCACATACATCTGTCACACTTTACACTCAAATTTTACATTTTGGACTTCAGACCAATAATCTAAACTCTTATGTGTTTGTTGCCTATGGTAATAGAAGTTCTATCAATTCAGAATTTTCACAATCTCTTTAGGGCTGAGGCCATTCTTTAGTTCTGTTCATACCTTAGCTCAGCAACTTCTGTGAGTTATCAAAGCTTCATTAGCTTGTAAACAAACTGTTTCTCAGATAAACTCAATTGCTCCACACAAGGATCTTAAGCAAATAAATAAGTACAAAGCAGGCAGAGATTATAAATTAGGGCAGACAAATCTGTATCTAGCCCCACACTGGTAAAGAGCATTCTATCAATATAGTGAAATGCTAATCTCCTAATTAACAACCTAATTAGGTAATTATGGCTTTGCAGAGGGATGCCGAAATGAAATATGACAACATGGTCACCTCTTTATACGGCACCTGTGGGCCTTTTCAGCTGTCATCCTAAAGAGTGCAGTATCAATTTGAGCAGATGACAAAGTGCTGTCATTTTTCATTCTGATAATACACAGAATGCTTTGGACAGAGCAGTTTACAAAGGAAACAACTTGCCTGGTATTTTCCTAATTTAAATACGATCACACACTTGTTAAATTTTGTGCACGTTTTGATACCACATACAAGAAAATTACCATACACAGTTAAAAAAAAACCTACCTAACTGGCCATAATGCTTAATGTGCATGCTGATATTACTTCAGTTATGAAATATATAATTGGAAGAGTCTAATTCATCATATCATTTTAATATTTATAACTTTACTGACACTAGAAAAATTAGTATCTAAAAAACTTTTGCCTTCAATTTTTTTTCTTACAAAATAAAAAAGATGAAATTTGTTCTTGTGAAAGTAAATTAAAATGGAGACCATCCTAAGCAGACAAACTCATTTAGATCACATAGGTGATTTTAACCTTGCCTAATGTATAAACATAAGCAAAACTGATTTGATCTATTTCTTGTAAATGCTTGCTTACATTACAACAAAACAGAATCTAAGCTCAGCTGGCCAAGGACAGCTCTATCTAACCTGTAATTCTGTAGCTAGGGAATCCTCGACTGAAGAAGTCAGACCAGGCAACTGGCCAACCACAAGCAAACGGTTTCTTTGCTTCCCTTCATTCTCACTATAAAAATGTCACTCTTGCCTTTCTTAGTAGAGCAGCTGAACTGCTTCTGGTTCAGAGCCCCTCAACCCATGACCCAGTAGAAGGATGATGGCTGGGGTTAAGGAGCTTGCTGCCAGGCCTAAGAACTAGAGTACAGTCCCTGGAAGGCCCCCACTGACTTTAAAGCTGTGGCACCATGGCACATGCACCCACACATCCACACCACACACAAGAAAATAAACAAAACTATGTTGTACCCTAGTTAACCTTTTTTTTTTAAACACCTGTGTCCCCACCCCACCCCACCCTCCCACCATCTCACACCTGGGTTCTAGGAATCAAACCCAGGTCATTAGACTTGGTGGCAAGTGTCCTTACTCACTCAGTCATCTTGCCAGCCCCTGGTTGGCGTGTGTGTGTGTGTGTGTGTGTGTGTGTGTGTGTGTGTGTTAACACAACTTATTTTCTCTATCAAAGAAGCATTTCATAATATATAAGCTTTAAAGTCACAAACAATTGCTTTCTATCAACTGGCCAACTAGGCGCCTTCATTTCAGAGGCACACACCCCTCCTGGAAGTAAGACTAAGCGGTCACAGGCCTAGTCACTGTCCCACTGGGCACTGACAAACAGG
The DNA here is from genome assembly GCF_004664715.2 of Peromyscus leucopus. Taxonomy (NCBI): domain Eukaryota; kingdom Metazoa; phylum Chordata; class Mammalia; order Rodentia; family Cricetidae; genus Peromyscus; species Peromyscus leucopus. Next base: position 4,868,416 of record NC_051066.1, read on the forward strand.
GGATGGCAACATGGTCACCAGTACCAACATAAATGCAATTCTTCCATTTTTTTCCATTTGAGAGTCTCACTGTGTAGACCAAGTAGCCTGAAACTTAACATATAGTCCAAGCAGCCCTCAAATTCATGATCCTCCTGCCTCAGCTTCCCAAGCAATAGAATTACAGGCTTAGGCCACTATGCCCAACTACAAGAAACATCCTTGAACGTGAACATTTTTCTGTATCTATAATCCTTTTAACAGAGATTTCTAAAACTAAAACTACAACCTTAAATGCATGCATAACTCCATAAAGCTTGAAATAAATGCTACTCAAGGTCTTTTCAGAAGTTTTATCAAATTTTACCAACTTACAGTCAGACAAGTAAGGAATGGGTAGCCTTCTCACCACCAATTTTTGCCAGCAACAAACAGTTTCATCAAATCTTTAAACTTCGTATTATAAAGTCATACCTATAATCATTCACTCACAAATAATGAAAAATGACTTTCTGTAAGCATTAAATGGACAAATCAAGGCAAAAGCTGCTACTGGTAGCCCTAGACACCGAAACCCTGCCTCTCTAGCTTTGGTTTCTGCACCTGACAAACTTCCCGTGTTCTAGTCACTTCTAAGGGTAGTCACCACACAAAACAAGACCACATAAGCCAGTGTACATTTCTTTGTTATTTTTTCGGCTTTTCAAGACAGGGTTTCTCTGTACAGCCCTGGCTCTCCTGGAACTCACTCTGTAGACCAGACTGATCTCGAACTCAGAGATCCACCTGCCTCTGCCTCCTACTGCTGGGATTAAAGGTGTGCACCACCACGCTCAGTTTTAAGTGTTAAGTTCCTAATATTACTCAGCAAATCAATTTAACCACCCCCAAAACAGCATACTGAAACTTGCCTCAATAGAACTACATGTATGCTAAGTAACTCACAAAGTACAACCAAAGTGATGACTAACTCAGGATCCAGATGTGAACAATCTTCTTCATTCCTAAGCACTGCAGTTAGTGTCAGTCCTGGATGCCCTGTGTCCCTGAATGCCAAAGCCTGCTTCTCTGCAGAAGCACTGTAGTTCATACAAGGTACCGACATGGTCTTTTAATCCTCACAAGGGCTGTAGATGGCATCCCTAACCCCACTCGGCACACTGTCTAGGTCACACAGACAACCAGTAGAACACCCAGGTGGGTGTGGCTTCAAGGCTCTGCTCCACACTACTTCAGTACTCAAGCTGGTTGTCAACAACTTAAGTTCCTATCAAAGAGCTGCTGTTTTCAAGGGCTGGAGAGATGGCTCAGCAGTTCAGAGTACTGGAGTTCAGTTCCTGGCACCCATACGGCAGCTCAGAACTGTGTTTAACTCCAGTTCTGAGTTAAACTCCAGGAGATCCAATGCCCTCTTCCAGCCCCCACGGGAAAGAGACCCATGTAATGCACATATATACATGTAGGTAAAATATGCACATAAACAAAAAGTTCGTCTTTAAAAAACTACAAAAGAAGCACATTCTTTCAAATGATTTCCTACCAATTCCCTGCTGAAACAGTACTTACTTATAGCACAGTACCTTAAAACAAGACAGTGCTAAATACTGTCATTTCTTTGAATCTATGAACCTTCAGACTACTTATCTGTACTAACAACAGATAATCCATGAAAACATGCTAGAGTGGGGTATTAGGAACCTAACATTGCACACATTTGGGGAGTCTGACATAACAATTATTTCCCAAGCAATCACAATCATCCCAGTAGTGACTCCAATAACTTTTTGCAAAATTTCAGGTTTTTTTTTAAAAGTGGTTTCTCTCCATTTTCTCATTTTTAATTTCTTGAAACTATTTTCTACTTTCACTTCAAATTTTGTGTTTCCTATCTTAAATCTGCTTCCCTGATACACCCAGACTGCTGCCAAGTACAGTTAATAAATTCTGAATGACTGCTCAGGATTTATTTTCTTCACTTTTACATTCCATGTTATTTCTTTATACAATAGAGTATGAATGAAAACAAGTATCTAACTGACTAAAATTTCTTCAATTTTTACCTTGTAGAAGAGGGGGATTAAAATAAAAATAAATTAAACTCTTGAGCTGGGAACTCCCTGAGCATATTTCTCTTACTCTGCTGGGTGACTCTCTGGTCCGCTTTCCCTCTTGTGTGTGGCAGTCAACGGAGCACTGCATACCCGAGGGGGAGCACTGCATACCCGAGGGGGAGCACTGCATACCCGAGGGGGAGCACTGCATACCCGAGGGGGAGCACTGCATACCCGAGGGGGAGCACTGCATACCCGAGGGGGAGCACTGCATACCTGAGGGGAGCACTGGCCCACCAAGGTTCATTGGAGGCAATGACAGAACACAGGGCAGAGCCTGCCCTGTCATGCAGAGAGAAGAACAGCACCAGATTCTACTAGGGTCTGCCGGTACCCTGCTGTGTAACTTTAAGCACAGCAGTCCTGAAAAGACTTCAGCAAGACTTGAATTTCACTATTCGCCATCCAGATAGGGAAAGAGTCAAGAATCTGGAAATGACTTGCCCAAACTTCAAAGGCGGTGCACAGTGAAGCTTATTTTGAAGGTGAGTCCCTCTCAGACCAAGGCACTAGCTACAAAACTGTGGTTTTCTGGCTGCCAGTTTTTTCATCTCAAGAAGTTCTGATTGCTCTCCTTTGTAACCTCACCTACTATAAAGGGTTATGAGGGTGATGGAAACATAGTATGCAAAAAAAAAAAAAAATGACTGAAGGAACAATGCCACTGCATGGTACTACGAAGACGGCCAAGGGAAGACAAATCTGGTGGTATCTAGTGAGACAAGCACCAAATCCAAGTCTCACAAGGTCCCCTCACCCTAAACCTCATCCCTTTGAAATTTATTTAGCCGGATGACATGAGAAAACCATACACTGGCCACTCTGCAAAACAGATTGGCAAGAATTAAAATACTCCTCCCTCTGTCAATTTCCCAAGCTTCTGTGCTTCATGATGCACCAACTTCTAAGACAAGGGTTCTATAAACACGGTAAAGGCACCCTCAGTGGGAAATATAACAGACTTCTCTTTCTTTTGGCAATCTGACATCTGGCTGCATCCTTAACAGTAAGGCCTAAGCATGAATAACCACTGAACTGGAACAGTTTCTAAAGCATTCAGTTGAGTCAACAAGCAAAATATACCCACCCTAAAAACAAACAAACAAACAAAAACAGAAACAACAACAAAAAGAACACTCCAGAAACAGTAGATTGGCTGATGGGCTCCGAGTGCAGAGACCACCTCCACTCCTTACTGTGCCCAGCTGGTGACATGACACTGGAGCTCCACACTCAGCTGGCTCCTCTCTGCAGCATTCCGATCAGGTCCACACTCACACAACAAGAACAAGTGGCAGGGTATGGGACTGAAGAGGCTGGCAGACATCCTTCAGCTCAAAACACCACTTGTATAAACTCAGGGAACCTCTTTTTTTTTTCTGTTTACTTTTTGGTTCCTGGAAGTGAAGCATGGGCCCTCACTCATGCTAAGTACTCACTCTACCCCTGAGCTGCACACATCCCCCCAAGAAGTTATTTATCTTTCCCATGCTCTAGTTCCTATCTATAAAACCGGGGTGATGTTCACATCTTCCCTCACAGGGACAGATGTAAAACAGCTTTGGGGACAATGTCATCCACAGTAAGTACTCACTGTGGGCTCTATAGCACCCTGTGGCAGCATATACAGAATGTGACTACTTCATCTGCACACATTTCTCCCCAACTGGAATGTCCATGACCTCTAAGTGGGAACCTAGCTTTATTCCCAGTGGCATCCCAGGGCCTAACATTTTGCCTGGAACTGCTGAATGAACCACGAACGCACCCTTCAAGTCTATCAACTGGCTAGTTAAGAGTAGAAACTGAAACTCATCTTGATTGCCTGGCATTTGTGCCCTCACAGAGTTTAGCCCTTCCACTTCACCTCTCAAATGCCTGCGAAAAGCAGCAATGGCAACATCCTGGTGACATGCCTGCAACTTTTTTTATTTGATTTGAGTAACACTTCATGGAACACTGACTTCCAATAAACTCTCTAACAGTTGAGGAACATTTGCATTGACTTGGCTTTGCTTGGACTAGAAATCCACTCAGAGATCTTGTAGATATCATTAGGCGTACCTGACAATTTATAGGTTGAGAATTCCTTATTTGAAATGGTTGGTGCCAGAAGTACTTTTGGGTCTCAGATTTTGATTTTTGGAGCAGGGTCAGACTTTACTAAATGAGTACCGCTAACCTGAAAATCCCCGATCTGAAATGCTGCTTAGAAAGCTCAGGTTAGGGTGTTCAGGTTCTATCAGGGTTTTTTCTTTTCTTTTTCATTCTTTTTGGTTTGGTTTTTTGAGACAGAGTTTCTCCGTGTAGTTCTAGCTGTCCTAGGAACTCAAGCTGTAGATCAGGCTGGCTTCAAACTCACCAAATCTGCCTCCCTCTGCTTCCCTAGTGCTAGAATTAAAGGCGTGCGCCACCACTGCCTGCTGGCAAACATTTATTTATGTATATGTATGCTGTCAGCATGTAATGTCTGCACGCCAGAAGAGGGCATCAGATCCCATTATAGATGGTTGTGAGCCACCATATGGTTGCTGGGAATTAAACTTGGGACCTCTGAAATATCAGTCAGTGCTCTAAAGTGCAGAGCCATTTTTTTAATTATTTTTAACCATATATATATGTATACACACACACACACATAGGTGTTTGTGTGTGTATATATGTCTGTCTGTACACCATGTGCCTACCTGGTGCCCACAGAGGCCAAAACATGGCATCAGATGCCCTGGAATTGGAGTCACAGATGGCTGTGAGCCACCATGCAGATGCTGGGTAATGAAGCCAAGGCCTCTGTAAGAGACACCCATGCTCTAAACCACTGAGATCTCTCTCCAGCCTAACATTTCTTTTTTAAAAATGGATTTCCACCGATACCCAGGCTGGCCTCAAACAATCTGTCAAGTACTCTGCTGCCTCAGCCTACCAAGCAGCTGGCCTGCACCACAGTACCTGGCCTTATCTACCTTGAGAGGAGTTTCTGTCCTGCCCATTTCAACATTCTTATTTTTCTTCTTATTCGGTTGTTTCAATACGTACTATAGAGTGCTAAGGTAAGAAGGTGCCAAGACCTGGCTCTGTCTCATGGCAGCTATGTAGCCTGTGTCTTCCTGTCTATAAATGTTAGTTAAAATGGTTAAATGAGAAATACTCAAGTTCAATTTACCTTGCATTATGCTCATTCCCTTGACCAAATGTCATCTTTCAAAAGCTAACACTATGTACTACTTCCATTCTGGAGAGAACCTTACACCTCTACCTGCCACAGCACTGGAGTGACTAATTCTCACTCCCTGTACAGAGCGACTGAGTCTTATTAAACTGCACTAGAGTACCTGACCTATATCTACACATAATAAATGCTTGCTAGATCAAATGACTGTAAATAACAAGTGTTTATAGGATTCTAGCAAGGTAAGAAATCATCCCCAGGGCTAGAGAAACAGTTCAGCAGTTAGGAGCCAGTACTTGTCTTGTGGAGGACCCAAGTTCGGTTCCCAGCACCCACAATGTGCAGCTCAAAAGCACCAGAGGTTCCAGTTCTAGGGCATCTGACACCCTCTTTGGCTTTTCTGACCGCCGAGGGAAACTGCCCTCACACAGACACAAACCCCACATGGACACACATATTTAAAAAATAATTCTTAAGAAAAAAAGCAAAGAAAGAAATCATCAGAAGCTGGATTGTCCCTAACTGGTGAAGTGAGACCACCTTCAGTTGGTCCATGGGAAGCATTATCGATATGCCAGAAACCAAAACCTGGGAAGCTTCTAGGTGGGGCAGGGTAAATTTTTTTTTTTTTATGTACTTGGGGACAAATCAGAAGTGTTTTGAGAACTGACTTATCCAGAGGGAAGGCCTAAAATAGAGGCTTTTATAAGCTTAACTGTAAAAAGCTAGCCAGGAGCCACAGGCACATAGAGGCTATGCAGGTACTATGCACATTTAGCAGCTGAAGGCAGATGTGAGCACCCCGCTGAATAGGAAAGGGGCACCTGGTACGCCCTCCCCAGACTCCAGTAAGTTTGCAGGGTATGAGTTGTAAAAGATGGGGGCAATTACCACTGAGCAAGTTCTTTCGCTGCAGCTTGTGTGGCCCACAAACACAGGGGTAACGCACTTTATTTCTGTTCGGGTGGGTGTTCACAAAACGAACCCATCCTTTCTGTTGGTCAAGTGAATGCCGATCTTTTAACTGATGTGTCTGTCCATGTCACTATTCACACCTGGGAAGGTTTTGAACTTGGCTGTTTGGGGATTTATAACAAATATGGTGCTTTCCACGGAGCTGGGGACAGTGACAGTTTCAAATATTTGCAATCATTCAAAGGAAGTGTAACAAATTTCGAGGTCCCTGGTTCGTCTTACAGTTTCTGGTTCGAGTTACACACTTGTTTAAATTATAATCTTTTCTTCTTCCCATCCCACCCCCCAGCTTTACCACTCCTTGTCACTCCCATCAACAGAAAAACCGGAATCCGAGTTCCTAGCAGCACTCCAGACAGGAAAACAATCTGCAGGACTGTTTCAGGACTGCCCAGGCAATGCTTTGAAAACTTGATTTCACAGAACGGAGCCGGGGCACCGGACCTTGCCGAGTTCGGGGCCTGAAACCGCCTGAGCCAAGGGCGCCCCCGCCCCCGCCCCCCACACCCCCAGGTCCACAGCCTCTCCTCACCTAAGTCACACACCCAGCTGTCAGGCTCGGGAAGGGCCAGGAAACGGATGCTCCCAGGCCACCGAGCACGGCCCCGGCGGGCAGCCGCTGGGCAGCAGGGTGCTGAGGGGCCGCAGAGTCCCGCGGGCGAGGGGGCGGCGGCGGCTGGGGCAACCTTTACCTGAAGCTGCTTCCACACTACGGGCCGCCTCGCCCAGGACACGTCCCTGCGGGAGGCCCCGGCTTCCCTACGCCTCCCGGCCCCTGCACCGACCCCTGCGCCCACGGAGTCCTCGAGGACCGACGCGTCTACCGGCCCGCTCGGCTGCCGCGCCCCAGACTCGCCCTCATGACCCCGCCGCTCCCCGCCGCCACCGGCCGGCAACAGTAGCCCTGTTACCCCCAGCCGCGCCACGACCCGGAACCGTACCCGGCGTACCGGAAGTCCCCGGTCGGGAAGGCGCCGCTGGCTGGGGACGCAGTGCGCAAGCCCCAGAGCCCGGAGCGAGAGCCTCCCGGGGGGCGGGGCCTGATGGAAGGCTTGCGCATGCGCGCTGCCGCCAGGCCGGTCTGGAGCTAGTTAAGTAACTTCTGTCTGCTCAAAACTGTAGGGCTCTCTTTAAACTATTCTCACTTTTACAAGGAACAGTCCTCAGCTTAACCTCCATGTCAGAAAGAAGAGTTCACTGCAATTATTATTTACTAGATGGACATGGTATCAAACTGCTTTTTAGATCTTACCTCAACACCCAGATTAGCGTAGCTCTCAGACCTCATCAGAGAAGTTTCTTAGTCCAGTGTTCGGCGGTTAATACAGAAATTCACAACTGGCCAAAATGCAGAGACGGAACGTCTTATGGAGTGCTCAACCACAAGTGGGACACATCACACCTCCACTCTGGAAGGCTCAGAGACCATCAGGACAGCGAGAACAGAAAGACAGCAAAGAGCCAGAGGTCTGGAACAATCACTATCTTCTGGGCGTGACAGACTCTGCGTTCATGAATTCACTGCAGCTCAGGTTACCTGAACAAGACCCACATAAGACCAAACCAGTCAGTGTTCTGGAACTCACAAGCCCCAACTCCTACGATGAAGAGGTACTGACAGTTGGCGGCCACAGGAGGAAGGGACTGTCAGCTTACCCTAAGGGTGTTGCCCCTGGCAGTCAACCATCTCCAGTGAATGGCTTCACACCCAGAAGTACACGGGCAACACAAATTGGAATAAAAAAAAATTAAAGGGGGGGGGACTAGCCAGGAATTTGGGAGAGGGTAGGAGTGGATCTGGGATGAGTTAGGTGAAGGCATTAATATAATCAAGATACATTGTATGCATGTATGAAACTCTAAACATTTAAAAAATCTTTTTTTTATAGAGTCAAATACCAATTCTATATTTCTGTGAGTCTTTGGACACTACCCCTCTCGATTTTTCCACCAATAACAGTAGTTCCAATTTCTGAATATTGCTATGAGAATAAGATGGGTTGATGTATAATAAATACCAGCAAAGTACCCAACACATGATAACAAATGTTAATACTCTCATCACACACAAAAGAGTGAAAATAACAACCGTATTCAGAACTGGCAGAAAGTCTGGGTGAGATGTAAGAAGGCTAAATTTCTGGATCAGAAATCAGTGGCAGAAGGCTGGGGAAGAAAGATAGCTAGGAAATCACTTGCCATACAAACATGAAGACCTAAGTTTGATCTAAAGAACTCAAGTAAAAATCTGTATGTGGTGGTGCACACAAACAACCCCAGAGAGACAGAGGTGGGCAGATTTCAGGAGAAGGCTAGCCAGTCAGTCTTGCCTAATTGGTTGACTCCCAAGACTTGAAGAGAGACCCTGTCTCAAAAAAATTAAACTGATAGCCAGGTAATGGTACGCCTTTAATTCTAGCACTTGGGAGGCAGAGGCAGGTAGATCTCTATGAGTTCGAAGCCAGCCTGGTCTAGTCTAAAGAGTGAGTTCCAGGACAGCCAAGAACTGGAACTCACTGTCTCGAAAAACCAAAAAAAAAAAAAAAAAAAAAAAAAAAAAAAAAAAAAAAAAAAAAAAAAAAAAAGCTGACAGAGACAGGCAAATCTCTGTGTGCTTGAGGCCAGCCTGGTTTATATATCAATTTCTACACCAGCCAGGATTGCATAGTGAGATCCTGTCTCAAAAAATAAAGGTCAAGCAGTGGTGGCCCATGCCTTTAATCACAGCACTTGGGAGGCAGAAGCAGGCAGATCTATGTGAGTGTGAGGCCACCTGATCAACAAAATGAGTTCTGGGACAGCCAGGACTGTTACACAGAGAAACCCTGTCTCGAAAAACCAATTAAATAAATAAATAAATAAATAAATAAATAAATAAATAAAAGGTTGGATGGTGTCTAAGGAGGAGCCATACCTGAGATTATCCTCTGGCTTCCATGTGTACACATCAACACACACACACACACACACACATCAAAAGAGAGAGTTGGTACTAGTGTTCTCCAATCTGAGAAATAGTCTGGGAAGCTTCTCAAAAAATGCATTTCAGCAAGTCAGGTGTGACACCAATGTTGGTAACCAATGCTGGCACTGGGGAAGCTGAGATGGGGGATCAGGAGCTCCAAGCCAGCCTGAGCTATTTAGCAAGACCCTGTCTTTAAAAGAGAACAAAAATGTACTTAGCAAAAGAACCAAAGAGACAAGGCTGAATCTTGGTGGATCCACACCCAACTTTAAAGTCACCCACCAACTGATACCCTATTGTATGTAGTTTTCTGTCCTGCCAGCCAGCCCCCAAATAACCCCACAGAGACTTATTAATTATAAATGCTTGACCAATAGCTCAGGCTTGCTACTAGCTAATTCTTACATTTTAAATTAACCCATATTTCTTATCTTTGCTCTGCCACAGGCTCAGTACCTTTTGTCAGTAGGGCAAGTTCATTTCCTGCTTCCTCTCCATCTCCTTGAGATTCCTGAGACTCCACTACTCTTCTTTCCAGTGTTCTCTCTGTCCAGAAAATCCTGCCTAGCTATTGGCCAATCAGCTTTTTATTAACAATGAGAGCAACACATCTTCACAGTGGACAGAAGGATTATTTCACAGCACCCCATAGATTCATTCAAGTGGTATGTGATTGGTCTCTTGCTTCAAACAGGGAGGCAGAAGGAGAGAGGCACACAGTCACCAGCTGGACTCTTACACACACCACCATGGATCCTTCAGGGACCTGCTGTAATCACTCTGTAAAACAATAGATGGGAGCAGGCTGGGTGTTCAATTTTCTCCGTCTGTTCTTTAAGGTTTAGGGGTTGCTGTCCTCTCAGTCTGTTTGGGATGGAGCCCAGTATCTGCTAGGGCTGGGCTAGGGCCTCTAGATCTTATTCTTTCTGTTTACTTTTCTTGACCCCACTCTGAAGCCCAATTGTCAAATTGTCTCTCAGAGACATAAACCCAGCTAAAATGGAAATCAGCTGGACTACTAAGCATGCATAGGTTCTAAGATCGAATCTCCACTCTGCTGCTCAGCAGTGTTGCTAGTCCCCACTCTAAGAAGCCTCCCTACCTTCTACACAGCTCCTGACACTTAAAAAGGGAATGACGGGAGCTGGAGAGATGGCCTCATGGTTATGACCACTTGCAGAGGACCCGAGTTTGGTTCCCAACATCTATATCAGGCAGCTCACACGCACCTGGAACTCCAGGTCCAGAGGATCTGATGTCTACTTAGGCCTCTGGGGACCAGGTGTATACATAGAGAGCACATATGCATTCAAGCACTCACACACATGTTAAAAAAAAAAAAGAGAAATCGTTTTAAGGGAATGACAAAAGTCTAAATAAGCTCTTTGAACAGTGAGGACTAAATGAGCTAATACCTGTCACTCACATGGACAGAGCTGACCTGTTGATTACTAACAAAGGTCACCACTATTATGACACTCTAGTCCGTCAGCAAGCATACACTGTTAGGAATTAAGTTTGCCCTAGGCACTAGAGAGTGAATTCTGGTACCAAAAAAGCAACATAAATAGAAGGGGAGGAGGAGGAAAAGGAGAAAAAAGAAGAAGAGGGCAGGAGAAGGAGACATTTGCCATGCTTTTCTGAACCCAAGGATCAGCATTTTGAAGGCAGACAAGGAAGCAAGAAGACAAAGCAACTGGATGACTTGAGCGCCCAGGAAGCAGGTGTTGTATCAGAAGGCAAAGGGAGCATTAGAAGGCAAAGTATCCATTGCTCCACCTCCTGATCTATGGGCACTTTGGTCAGACCTCAGGAGCAAACACATAGCAAACACACTGATGGTGCTGGGCCCAGGTCTGGAGAGGACAAGAGCACAGAGGAGGCCCATGCTTCATCGTGGTCATAACCACCAGACAGCACAGCCTTCACCTCCAGGTTAGCAAAGAAACCATTAGCCAGTGGATGATGCTTTGCTTCTGGGATCCAGGATGGAGGACCAAGGACAAAAGCTGAAACCCACCAGCTGCTTGCCTTTCTGATGTGTTTCCTCATCTAGGCTGTTGGGAGGGTTCCAGAAGTAATACATGGAGTCCTTGGACAGTGGCTGGTGTATGGAAATGTCCCGTACATTTATGGCTTGACACACCAAGATAGCAAGGACTATATCTTTTTACACATTTGCTTTCCTCCCAATGGCAGGCCACACGCAGAGCCTTATTCTCCATGTCATCATCTGTCAGACTTTCTGTCTCCATGAATTACTTCTGAGCTGCTATAACCATAACACCTGGCAAAAACAGAGTAGAAAAGATTTTTCCAGGTTCATGATTGCAGGAGGTTCCTGTCTGTGGTGGGGAAGCCACACATGGTAGCTCAGTTTATGGCAGTAGGAATGTGTGGCAAAGGCTGTTGACATCCCAGCAAACTACAAAGTACAGAGTTAGAGACTGGGGGTCAGTATAACTTTTCGCCCTTGTTACCTACTTGGCCAATTAGACCCATTTCCAGTTGGGCCACCAGCTGAGGAGTAAGCATTCAAAACATGAGCCCGAGAGGAAACTTTCAGATTCAAACCGGAACACTCATCCTTTTGACATACATCTGACAGGCCACAAAGAAGAGGGTGTTTCTTGTTTCTTTTTATTTACTAAAAGCTTCTGTTGGCGGTGTAGCTCGGGGTCTGGCATGAAAACATCATCAACACTTGGTACTATGCATGTTGACTGAAAAGTAGCCCAATATGTGCTTGAGATGAAGATTTAGCAAACCTGATTCTGCATAAGCATCAGCAGTGCATAGAAAAGGCCACTTTGGCAAACAGACATGGAAGCCGCAAGCCAACACAGTGGCGTGGAAGCCGTACTTCCAGGACCCTGCCTGAGCTGGGAAGCAGGGGGACACTTTCCCGGGGCTCTATAAACCTGCACTGCCATTATATTGAAATCTGCTAATTCATTTCCTTCTTATCATCCCAAGTTTGCTGCTTTCTGCTTTTGAAATGTGTCCCCTGCCCTGCCTTTTTAGGGGAAACATAGGCATTTATTTATACTGCTATGGTACAAAGAAATTTCAGAAAAAGTAAATTAGGTGTCAAAATTCCATTTAGACCATTCTAAAGAAGCCCCCAGATGTATAGAACTTCAGAGCAATACAGTACATTTTTCTCAAATATAAATAATGCTTCAATGTAAAGAATTTTTTAAAAGACAAACATATTGCTTCTAAGTTAAGTTTGGTTATTGAAAGGGGTGGTGCAAAATTTATCAACCAAAATCATCTTAAACATAAGATGTTGGGACTAGTGTATGCACACACATGGGCTGGTGAGATGGCACAATGACTACTGGGGACTACTACCAAATGATGGCCTGAGTTCAGTTTCCGAAACCTGCATCGTAAAAACAGAACCAGTTCTTACAAGTTGTCCTCTGACCTCCACACAGATTGTTCAGCACACACAGACACAAACACAGACACAGACACACACACACACACACACACACCACATACACATACACACCACACCACACCACGCCACACCAACACAATCAATACCCATCAGCGGACTCAGGAGTGTAGCTCAGTGGTAGAGTTCCCTGACAAGGGTATATTGAGGTTCTGGGTTCAATCTGCAGCACCAAAATGGAGCTTGCATGGCACAGGCCAGGAAACCCTTCTCTGGACCTTGTTCTGTGGCCTTTCCCTCTTCAGTGTTAACTCTCTTGAGTTACTCTTTTTGGGTATGTGGGGTGAAAATGGAACATTGGCCTGGTGTTACAGTACCTTGCCAGCCAGCTACATTTACATATAAATGCAGCCCCTTCTACAATCTGGCCCCATATCCAGCTCCTAAAAGCACTTTTCTGATTTCAGAGGTTAGCTAGGACTGTGAGTGCTGACTCCTAAATTAACAGATGATAACAGTTCTTAGAATGTTAAAAAAAAAAAAAAAAAAAAAAAAAACTTGGATGTTTTGTCGAATGCAACTTCCAAGAATGCATAATTAACAGTGTCTCCATTAATATACAGTATGTTCAACAGTGAGACACCGATATCATAAATAAAGGTAGACATGGATAAATTTATAATTAAAAATGCATTAGAAATTACAAGCATAATTTATTTACTAATGTGCACTGGAATAAATTTTATGTGTAATATTTTAAAACAGGGCATTAATAAATAATAGTGCACATAAAATGTTTTTGCAGCTAAAAATATTTCAATAAATATTAGTAAGTTAAATGTGCTGCTGAGTTATAATTGCTATGGAGTAAAGTTTCTAGAATACAATTTCAATTTCAGAGGACAGCTTGTTGAAAGCCTTAAAAAATACCTGAAACGAGCCAGTAAGCTGGCTCAGAGGTAAAGGCACCTGCCACAAGAATGAGTTTATACCTGATTTCAATGCCTGAGACCCACATAAAGGTAGGGAAGGAGAGAGCTGAGCGCACAAAGTTGGCCTCTGACTTCCACACTTTTACCTAATGCTAATACCTCTTTTAAAAGATGTATATCCAAAGGATCAGACACAAACAGCTGTATTTCTCTGAAGTTGCAAGGATTTTGAAGAATACTGCAGGCTTCCTAGACAATGAATAACTGCTCACTGTTGGAGTCAGCCAAGAGCCTCTGTAGCTGGTGCATTTGGATATTAGTGAATTCAAATACTTTCTTCTAATATTTCATTGCATTTATTTTGTATGTGTACACACATATGCCGCAGTGTCCATGATGAGGTCAGAGGACAACTTATGGGTGTTGGTTCTCTCCTTCCACCACGTGAATTCCCAGGATGGAACTCGCATCTTCAGGCTTGGCAACAAATGCCTTAGCTGTTGAACCTTCTTGTCAACCCATGAATTCAAATTTAACTCACCTATTTTTCTGATTTATTTGGGTTTCTTTTGAGACAGAGTCTCACTACTTAACCCAGACTGACCTAGAACTCACCATGTAGCCTAGATTGATTTCAGCTTGCAATCCTCCTGCCTCTGCTTCCCAAATGCTAATATTCTACTATGCACCACCATGCCTGGTCCATCCACATAATTTCTAGCAGTTTCTTACATCTGAGAACCTCTATAGGTCTCTCCCAGCTACCTTTTCCCTCAATACTTGACCTTCCTGGAGCCTGGGTATGACTCAGTGGTAGAATACTTGCATAGCACCTTGAAGGGTTTTTGTCCAATTCCTAGCATGGCAGAAGAAAAAAATGCCTTCCTTTGCTCTCTCTCCCTCTCCTTCTCCCTCTACTTTTCCCCTCCCCTCCCCACATGTGTGTGTGTGTGCGCGCGCACACAAGGTTGAGTGTGCACAAGTGTGGAGGCTAGAGGCCAATCTTGGATGTTCATTGTTGCCCATTATGTATATTCGACAGGATTTCTTTCTGAACATGGAACTCACTGATTTGACTATATTGGCTGGCCAAGGAGCCCCAGGGATTCTGTCTCTGTCCATTGCTGGGGTTACAGTACATGTGCTACTGCACCTGCCCTTTTTGGTTTTTCGAGACAGGGTTTCTCTGTGTAGCTTTGTGCCTTTCCTGGAACTCACTTGGTAGCCCAGGCTGGCCTTGAACTCACAGAGATCTGCCTGCCTCTGCCTCCCAAGTGCTGGGATTAAAGGTGTGTGCCACCACTGCCCAGCTGCACCTGCCTTTTTAATAGACACTGGTGTTTCAACTCAGGTCCTGATGCTTGCACATAAACACTTGACTGATGGAGCCACCCCCCATCCCAGGAGTCCGTTATTTTAGGTCCTATCTAAAGCCAGGTGGTGGTGGCATACACCTTTAATTCCACCGCTCAGGAGGCAGAGGCAGACGGATCTCTGAGTTCGAGGCCAGGGCTACACAGAGAAACCCTGTCCCAATACACACACACACACACACACACACACACACAAAAAAAATCTATTTTACTTTCTAAACGTTGACACCACATAAACCTCATGGCACACAGCAGTATTTGTTTATTGACTGCACTTGAAAAGAGAGCTTGTATTCATGCGTAGAGCTTTTTTATTCTAAGACCACAGTTGATTAGCAATAATGAACAGCATCTATTGCCGGGTGAGCTTTCCTCTGGGCCAGACCGCAGGCTAGTGGCTTTCTGTACCTAGTCTAATTTAATCTTGAAACCAATCCAATATACAGATCCTGCCATTATCCCCCATTTAACCAATGAAGAAACAGAATCTCAGAAAGGTAAAGTCATTTGCTGAAGATCCTACTGTTTATGACTGGCTGACTTGGAAGCCCCAAGCTCTCACCCACTCCCCACCCCCACCCTGCAGTAATAATCATCAGCCACTGTTAAAATAATTCACCCTTCTGGAAATCAGGTTGCCTTTCTGTGTCTCAGGGTCCTTTCAGCTGGGGTTTATTTTTTTCTTCATTGGTATCTAATCTAAGTCCCTCCTGCTCCCGTTTAAGATAATTCCCTCATGCCCTGTCCTTTGTAGACAAGAACTGATGTTTAAAACACATGAGCAATATCCCTTTAGATATTTGAAGATGGCTATTAAATTCTCCTTAACCTTCTCTTCTCCAGGATACATTGTTAGTAACCCCAATTCCTTTTGCCTTTTCTCCCAGGGACTCTTTCTCTAAAGCGTTCCCCCTTGAGTCACACGCCTTGAAATCAGTTTCAGGTTTTCCCTATCTCAATTCATTATCATCACCTTCCAAGAGCACCCGCACATGCATGCAGACCATGCTCAAATTTATACATGCCAGGAGAGCAGCTGTGGCCCTAATGCCAAGAAGCTAGCCGAGCTTCCGGATGGTGCTCTTTTAAATCTTTCCTGTGACTCCATCATCTTTCCATTTTACCAGGATGATTTTCTGTTGTTCAAACCTAAGATGGCTTTTTAATAAAAAATGTGGAGCCAGATGTTGGGGTAAAAGCTGAAAGATCAGAGAAGCAGAACAGCCACAGCCAACCTCACCTCGCCAACTCCTCAGGTGATCCTGTTTCCTCAGATTGAAAGCCTCTGAGTCCTCACCGGAAAGGATCTCAGCTGAACTGCTTTTGTTCCTGCTTCCTCACGCCCTATATACCTTTCTCCACCAGGACAACACTTCCTGGAATTAAAGGCATGTGTGCTTCCAGTACTGGGATTAAAGGTGTGTGTCACCACTGCCTGGCTCTGTTTCCAATGTGATCTTGAACTTGGGAGGATCTCTGCCTAAGAAGTGATAGGATTAAGGGTGTGTGCCACCATTGTCTGACCTCTAAGTCTAATCTAGTGGCTGGCTTTGTCCTTCGATCCCAGACAAGTTTATTAGGGTACACAATATATCATCACTACATTTTTCCTTTTTTATCTAAAATAATAAAGGAAGGTTATAACTAATATAAGAAAAACTATATACAATAAGTACAATAACTATACACTATACAGTCAAGAATTACATTAACAATGTCTGCTGTGGATATCACTCTATGTAAATAAAACACTGATGGCCAATGACCAGGCAGGAGGTAGGTGGGACAAGGAGAGAGGAGAATTCTGGGAAGCGGAAGGCTGGGGAGGAGACACTGCAGCCACGACCAGGAGAAGAGCATGTAGAGATGCTGGTAAGCCACCAGCCACGTGGCAAGCTATAGATTTATAAAAATGGGTTAATTTAAGATAAAAGAACAATTAGCAAGAAGCCTGCCACGGCCATACAGTTTATAAGTGATATAAGCGTCTGAGTGATTATTTTATAAGTGGATTGTGGGACTGCGGGGCTTGGGGAACCTGGAGAGAAGCCCTCCAGCAACAAATGGCGCCCAACGGCTCGAGTTTCCACCTTAAACCTGAGAATATTTAATAACCAATTCTAAACAGAGCCAAAACCAGGTTCCTGCTTCTTGTCTCATACGGCAGCTAGATGCGAGAAAACGCAAGTTTGGACACTGGCGGGTTCCTGGCGGGTGCGTCTGACCGGCAGTATGGCGGAAATGAGGCATCTGCCAGCGGCAAATTAAGCTGTGTGGTAGATTTAGTCTTTACTATTATTTAAAAAAAAAAAAAAAAAAAAAAAAAGAGGTTTCTGGGCTACACGCTGCTTTGATAAAAGCTTAGACCCACTATTTCTGAGACTTGATGACTCCCAGAGCTGTCGGAAAACGTACCACTGCCATGTTGGGAAGCTGAAGTGGGCGGAGCCAACAGCCACAGCGCCGTTTCAGGCTTACAATGGTACAGTTTAAAGCAATAGGCTCAAGGCTCAAGGTAATATAAAACATAAGCCACATAAAGATGGCTACCACACAGAGAATCTGGATTATGTTCTCTTTGATATTCATAACTAAAGAAAAACATTTGATTACAAAACCTGTTGAGTTATGCCAAAATGTATATTTTAAAGGTACCTTGACTTCAAAATTTGGATATAAGGATATGTTACTTTGGAAAAGAGGTTCTGCTTTTGTTTCCACAGAAAGCCAGAGGCTGTGGACTTGTTCCAGATTAAGATACATCAGGTTTCACCAGCCAAGACCCCTGAAAGGACTCCGATGACACCATGGCCCAGATGATTCAACATCCAGATCGGTTTCAAGGCAACTGGTTCACACAATACAGCCTCACGGACTACCCATAGGTCTAAAATTTTCTTTGCATCCCCATAAGATACAGCGCCCCCTCCAGCAGGAAGTAGTAAGAGATGCTACGCCCAAATTCCCAAATATACCAAGCTGGCTTTAGAGGTGGAATTGGCTCACTCCCCCTCTAAACCCAGACATATTGCTTTAAAAAAAAAAAAATGGTTAAGTGATTCTTGTGTCCCAAATCAGAAGAGCCCTCTAGTGTGGGACAGAGAAAAACCAATATTTTTATTTAAAACAGGTTGATTATAAATGTGATCTCTTTCTAAAAAAGAAAAGGGGATATGATATGGATATATAGGATATGGAGATGATAAGATAAAAGGGTAGATTAATAAACCTACTTTTAAAGAACAACTTGTTTAAAATGTTTTACATTGGTATAGATTTTAGTTTATGTTTAAAATGTTTTACATTGGTATAGATTTTAGTTTATGTTTAAAATGTTTTACATTGGTATAAATTTTGGTTTGTTGATACAGGCTTGAGGTTAATTTTGTTATACTGTATATATATATATATTTCTATTCTTGTTTGAGATATTGTGTTTATGTAACTCATTTAAAATTGTAATGGATAATTAAAAATAGATTAATAATTAGTCATCTATGATAATCATATTTGTAGCCATGTTAGTTAAGTCTTCTAGGTATACATAGATATATTTCAGATAGATAGGTAATCTTCAAACACTTCATAGACCTAGAGAATATGGCATTTAAATAACTTAGAATTCTGTTGACGTGAGACACAATTGCTCCTGGCTGCACCAATTGATCCCGAGAGAATGTTGGGCTTCTAAGACATTTCCATTTGGAAGTTTGTCTTTTGGCACAAAATGGCCTACTGGGCAAAGAACTGCCCTTGCCTTGATGGCTGACAGTACAAATGCAATGCTGTCCTTTCTGGACAAGTGGGACACAAGGAAAGCGACCACTATACTCTGCCAAGACAGGGTAAGATGGTCTCTTAAAATTCCTGCTTCTAAAAATGGTCTGTCAGATACTCTAGGCCTGTAGCCAATTTGAATGCACCAACAATGCTGAGAAACATCAGGTGACTGTCCAGGCTGCCAGCTGTCTTGGTCTACTCTTGCAAGATTCCCGAAGTTGCTTGCATCCGTCTACCATTTCTCAGGTACCATTATGTTCCTTCTCAGGTCTTTGATGTGGTTGAAGGCTAGATAGTCGTAATTTCCTCAGTTATGATAAAAGATAAGTTAGCTATAAAACCTTAAACTCACAAATATAAGATAGATAGGACATCTTCTTTAATATTGTAACTATAATTCTTGCTCGGTAATTGTTTTGTTATATGTAATTTTACCATGTTAAAGTTAAAACCTTCCTTTTTAAAAAAAGAAGAAAGGGGAAGTGCTGTGGATATCACTCTATGTAAATAAAACACTGATGGCCAATGACCAGGCAGGAGGTAGGTGGGACAAGGAGAGAGGAGAATTCTGGGAAGCGGAAGGCTGGGGAGGAGACACTGCAGCCACGACCAGGAGAAGAGCATGTAGAGACGCTGGTAAGCCACCAGCCACGTGGCAAGCTATAGATTTATAAAAATGGGTTAATTTAAGATAAAAGAACAGTTAGCAAGAAGCCTGCCACGGCCATACAGTTTATAAGTGATATAAGCGTCTGAGTGATTATTTTATAAGTGGATTGTGGGACTGCGGGGCTTGGGGAACCTGGAGAGAAGCCCTCCAGCAACAAATGTCTAGTCCATAAACATTTGACAAACTCAGACAAAAAGCTCCATCATTATCTATCCTATCTTGATGAGTCCAAAATGTTGTACCTAATTCACTTTCTATCCTAACTTGTATTACCAACCAAAAACTATATTTTGATGTCTTTCAAACTTATACACTTTACACCTCTTCAGTGAGCTGTTCTGAATTTGTTAACAAGGAAAACTATAACTATAGCTACAACTTCAACTCCCTCAGAGACCTGAAGTGGAAATAATATTAACTGAGTAAGGAGGAAGTGCAAACAATCAATTTCCAAAAATTGTGAGAAATGACAGAAACAGCTGGCTGCCTAGACAGTCACCTAAGGTTCCTTTGCAACATTGGGGTATCTACCTTCAGCTTACAGGCCTAGCATATCTGACAGACTCATCTGTGAAGCAAGATTTTCTAAAGGGCCTTCCTACCTTGTCTTGGCAAGGTTCAGCATTCCTTTTGTGTTCTGCTTGTCCCATTTGGACAGCATACTGTCAGCAGTCGAGGCAAGGGCACTTTCTTACCCAGTGGCTAACTTTTGCCACAAAGAAAGTAAACTACATATGGAGTTTCTTCAATGCCCATCATCTTCTCTGAAGTAGATTGGTGCTTCCAGGAGCAGACATGTCTTATAGTCATAAAAAAAAAAAAGGATCTAGGTTATTAAAACATCTTACATGCCATAGTCTGTAGCTCTCTGAAGTGTTTGAAGATGGCCTGTCTATCTAAAATATATTTCTGTTTGACCTTGAAAACATACCTAATATGACTACAAGTTTGATTATAATGACTATTACCTTGCATTTCTTTTTATTTATTTATTTATTTATTTATTTATTTATTTATTTATTTATTTATTATGTATACAGTGTTCTGTTTGCATTTATCCCTGCAGGCCAGAAGAGAGAGCCAGATCTCATTACAGATGGTTGTGAGCCACCATGTAGGTGCTGGGAATTGAACTCAGGAAACTCTGGAAGAACAACCAGTGTTCTTTACCTCTGAGCCACCTCTCCAGCCCACCTTGCATTTCTTATATCCTAATTTGTTGGCAATAGTAACTCTCAAGGACTAGCAATTTGTACAATACCTTGAACAAGATTAGAAATATATATATATATATGTATATATATAGTATATATATAGTATTTTCTAACAAAATCAATCTCAAATTTATATCAATATACAAAATTTGTATACAATATACAAAACTCCAACCCAATGTAAAACATTAAAACTAGTACTTGCTTTCTAAAAATAGATTCAATAATCTACCTTTTTATCTTATCATATCTATGTTCTCTATTTTTTCTTTTCAGAGTATATTCAATAATCTACCCTTTATCCATCATTTATTTCTATCTTTTTTTCAGAGTAGATTCAATAATCTACCTTTTATCTAATATCTATATCCTTTTTCCTCTTTTTTTCAAACAAGAACTCTAAATCTAGTCTCCTTTATTTAGCCTTTTTCCTGACCACTAACAATAACTTGTAACCAACTATTCTAAACAATGACAATTTTCCATAACCCATAGAATAACCAAAAACCACCCACTCCCACCTATTGGGAATACAGGCATTTTGTTCTTAAAATTACTTCCTGCTGTCCTGGGGCAAAGGCATCTTTAGGGGATCCTGAAAAGAAAAATTTTGGGTTAATTGTCAAGTCCTGGAAGAGGTAGCTATATCATTTGTTGTCCAGACTCTGCATAATGCCAAAGTGCAGGGCTTGTCTCAAGTCCTTGCTCAAGAAGTCTGCGAGGCTGGACCATCTTAGTTAGCCATCTTGAAATACTCCTGAGCAGTTTGTAGTCCAAAGCTGATGTTTGGGTGGTATTTATCATCTTGGTGGTCTTATCATTGCCCTCATGGAATCGTCATTGTTGGGCCCTATCATCTTTTTGGAGACTTCAAAATCGCTGTTAGACATGGTCATGGTTCACTGCAGAAAACTGATAGAGACTCAAACCCGAAATCATGTACAGGAAACTAGATGAAGCCTTTTTTCTAGGATTAGTTAGTACTCTATGACCATTAATATCATGACAAAAGTTTTATATATATATATATATATATATATATATAAATCTTATAAATTTTGATATAAAATTCATACAACAAAAGTTTTAAAGAGTCAAAATAAAACCAAAGGATTATGAGATTAATAACAATAGAATAGTTCCTTAAACTGGTTTTTGTGGTGGTATTGTGTTCCCCAAAATATTGTGTACTCTAATAAATTTATCTGGGGTCAGAGAACAGACATCCACTAGATACAAAGACTAGAAAATGGTGGCACTCACACCTTTAATCCTAGCATTTCCAGAGATAGAAATCCCTCTGGATCTCTGTGAGTTCAAGGCCACATTGGAAATAGCCAAGCATGGTGACACACACCTTTAATCCCAGAAAGCCAGCCTTTAATCCCAGGGAGTGGTGGTAGAAAGCAGAAAGATATATAAGGCGTGAGGGCGAGAAACTAGAAGCATTTGGCTGGTTAAGCATTTGGCTAGTTAAGCATTTGGCTGGTTAAGCATTCAGGCTTTTGAGCAGTAATTCAGCTGAGACCCATTCCGGATGAGGACTCAGAGGCCTTCAGTCTGAGGAGACAAGACCAGCTGAGGATCCAGCAAGGTGAGATAGCTGTTGCTTGTTCTGTCTCTCTGATCTACCAGCATGGACCCCAATAACTTGCCTCGGGTTTGATTTTATTAATAAGAACTTTGAAGATTCATGCTACAGGTTTTCTTCTGTCCCATATCAGATGGGTCTTCGGACATGATACAGAGATTTTGCATTTTCTTTTAATAAGCATGCTTGGGTTTAGAGAAGGAGAGAGCCATACTCCAACTCCAAAGCCAGCTTTAATTTTTAATTGAACTGGGACTACATAAAGACCATTTGCATTATGTGTCTGTAGATTACAGCAAAAACAAATATTTAGGAAGACTTGTAAAATTTTTCCTGTTAGATATGTGACATACCAGTGGTCAGAAATAGCATGTGGTGGCACAAATGTCGGTCCTCAGAGCAGTTCAGAACTGGCATTGAAGGAGCACATAGTAAGTGCTCACCAAAAAATAACAATGATCAATTGAAAATGTTCCAGGTGAACACAGTCCTCCACACATTTGTTGCTCTTAGAATAATTCAGACTCTATATTGATGGTCTAGAGTGATAATTTGTGCAGATTAATTATTCCCTGGATGAGAATGAAATGCAGTAAAGTGGCTATTAAAGATGGGGTGAGAGGCTAGGCGTAGTTTAGTTGGTAGAACTTGTCTAACATGTATGAAATCCTTAGGTTCAAACCCCAGTACTGTATGTAACTGGCAGAGTGGCACCTGCCAGCATTTAGAAGGTGGAAGCAAGAGGATCAGAAGTTCAAGGGCTTTCTTGGTTCTTAGTGAGTACAAGGCCAGCCTCGGATACATGAGACCCTATCAAAGGGAGAGAGGAAACAATATCACCCACATGACTGTAAAAAACCAGTGCCTACAACAATGATAAAGAGAAACAGAAGTCAAATAAAACAGAAAAAAGTAAATACTCTGGAGCCAGACAGAAGGCTCAGCAGGTAAAGTCACTTGCTGCCAAGACTCATGATGTGAGTTCTAGTCCCAGGACCCATGTGGAAGAGAAAAAAAGTCTCCAGAAAGGTGTCTGCTCACACATGGGTGTGCACACAAATAAATAAGTGTAATAATAATTAGTATGATAATAAGTAAGAAAATAGCTTGATGGTTGATTACACTACAGAGGCTTACTTGGGATTTTCTGCTCTTCTTGAGCAAATCTGCTCAGGCGATGTTGGGTCTGCAGCAGGTTGTCCTCCTTTTGGCAGCAGGCTGGAGAAGGCACAGTGGCAACCAGCATTCCACATGACCCTGTGCTGTGGCTCCTTCTATACGTGGATGGCTGTACTTGCTGCCTTGCCCTGCCTGGCTCTACAGGTCTCAATGTAGAGCCCCTGGCCTAGGCTGAGGGCTCTCTCTGCTTTTTCATCAAAGAGTATTAGTGGGGAGGAAATGGAGCTAAGGAGAGAGGCTCACAGCCTGCTTCATCTGGCCCAGGAACGTCTCCACAGTACGTTATACTAGAAAGAGGGTCTCTAGGAAAGAGGGGGGTTAGCTGGACATCTTTGCAATCTAGGCAATCCTAGATTTTTGTCAAAATCTCAATGGAAAGCATTGCTTCAAATGGAACAAACTACTTTAAACTTCAGCTCACCTGTGTGACATGAGTGGATAAGATCACAGTTTCATCGTGCCTCAGTTTCCCCACATGTTGAGTATAAATAACATCTTCCTGGCAGAGTCATGACATACTGTGTTGTGAATTACAAGATAGCTCTCTCTCTCTCTCCTTCTTTCTCTCTCTCATTGGTCTGGGGATGAAGTTCATGGGTAGAGCGTCTCCTTAGCACACCCAAAGCCTGGGGTCCATCCATCCCAGTATTACAGGAAGGTAAATACACAAACAAAAACCACATACATGCATTCACACACACAGACATACATGTGCACTCACATTCTCAAACCACTATCGTGATTATCCCCAGGGAGAGACTGGGTGTGTAATGGTATACTCAAAGAAGACTTGGGCATTTGGTGTTTTGAGGGAGCAATGTTGTTTGTACTATGATGAAACAGATAAGAAAATAAAGTTTTAATGTGAAAATGTGATATTCTCACCAGCCAGAGAATCCCAAGTTTATCCAGTGTTCCTCCCACAGTGTGGATCATGGGCTTGTACCTGGCTCTTCCTTCCCAGAAGTATGGCCAGTCCTTCCCTAGCCAGGGCCTCAGATGGTCCAAGGTTCTGTCTAAACCTTCTCCTTAAAGATCCTAGGATGGCATGAAGGACAAGATTTGAAAGCCTCATTAGGATATGATACCAAGTTTACAGATGAATAGCCACTCTGATTGCTGAATGCTGGTCTTCCTAGTTCAAAGACATCCGAATCTATTGTTCCGGGAATGTGGCTTGGTGGTACAGCACTTGCCCTGCATGTGAGTCAGAGGTGACTGACTGTTTCGGCACTGAAATGTAGCCAGAAACTCTAGGTACAGCACTTCCTAAGTAAGCTGTATTCCAGTCCCTACAATTGCCCCTGGGGAAAGAATTCTTATTTTATAGTATTCCCATTTCAAGAATGGAGATGTTGAGATTTGCTGCAGAACATAAATCTCCCAGCTTTCTACAATTCTTTCTTTCTTTCTTCCTTCCTTTCTTTCTTTCTTTCTTTCTTTCTTTCTTTCATTCATTCATTCATTCATTCATTCATTTATTTATTTATTTATTTATTTATTTATTTGAGACAGGGTTTCTCTGTGTAACAAGCCCTGGCTGTCCTGGAACTCACTCTGTAGACCAGGCTGGCTTCGAACTCAGAGATTCACCTGGCTCTGCCTCCTCAGTGCTGGGATTAAAGTTGTGCATCACCACTGCCCGGCTTTACCATTCTGTTTTCTAACAGGTTGTTTCATTACACCTATGTGACATTTGTTTGGATTCTATTTCCCTGTTCTGCCCTTTAAATGACATCCTGCCTTCTAGCAGACACTATAAAATTTAAGATAGGCAAGCAAGATGAATGTCAGGAAACGGTGACAGACCTGTCACATCCTGCTGGTCCTCTCTGCTCAGTGTTTGCCCTCTACCTATTGACAAGCTCCTTTGGATGACAGCCTCCTGACCTCCCTTTACAATAAAACCCCAGCTCTGGCCTGAGTCCCATCACAGCTCCGTGGGACTTCCAACAGCTTGGCCCTGCTTCCCCCAATGTTGACACTGTCTGTGAGAGAATCATATACCCCAACAACAATAAACTGGGGGCCATTCAATTCAGTCATGACCCACATTGGAAAAATCAAGAAGATTTCTCTTTCATAGGCATGGTTGTTCATTTCGAACTAAAAAAAAAAAAAGCACTAACGCATTGGGTGTTCATTTTTCTACATTATTAATTCTGGGTAAAACAATGGTCATGCTGGCCATTGTAGATGAGTGCTCAGCAGCCAGAAGGTGGCATGGAAGGAGCCCGCTGCTTGGAGGATGAAAGGGAACGTCAGCAGAGGACACTGAGTAAGGAGAAGAGAGATGAAGAATAAGAAGCCCACACCTGTGCAGGAAATAGTGCGACTCAGATCTGCTGCCTCCAAGGCGCTGTGCAAGCAGAACAGGATGGCCAGCCCGACTCCAGCTTCCTTCCCCGCCCCCACCTCACGCTCTCGAGACTGAACCGGGGACCTATTGCTACACACTCTCACTGGGCTCCCTTCCGCCACCCCCATCTACCATTTCCTATTCAAAAACCGTGAATCTAACACTAATTGAGAAATAGCTACTGCAATTTTACCCATTTCAGAAATAAGGAAGTAATGTAGAAGTTAGGTATATTGTTCACGGTCAAAGTCACCTACAACATGAAAAATTAAATTTGGGTTCATTTAAATGTCCAAAGTTCTAACATTTTAAAAAATTATATTTTTTTAATGTTAAGTATATTGGTATCTTGAATGTCTCTCTGTGCACATGTGTTCCTGGAACCCAAGGAAACCAGGAGAGGGCGATGGATCCCCTGAAACAGGAGTTCAGATGATTGTGAGCTGTCTTGCGGGTGCTGGGAACCAAAGCCAGGTCCTCTGGAAGAGCAGCTGCTGTTCTGAAGGCCCACCTTTCCTGCCCTGTCTTAGGTTGTACTCACTTTGGGTTTTCTTTTGGGGTAGATTGCTTTATTGTTGGATTTCTAAATTGGAAATTTATTTTTCATAGTTACTTGTCCACAGAGATTAAAGGCAAAATAGTATTAGCAGGCCAAGGTGTGAGCTCTTAGATTTTATTTACTATAACTCTCTCCCTAAGTCTGCTTCTTGGGAGATGCCATCTGGCTGCTAGGCTGGTTTGTAGATGTTTAAGGCCCAATTCAGTGTTTTTCTACTTTTTAAAAAATTTCTACAAAAATAGTAGTGATAATTCCTTCTATCTACATCTGCTAAGATGGACAATTATTGCCAGAGAGATATGGAAATTCACTTTCTTTGTAATAATTAAACTCAAGCCGCCATCTCTGTTTTTTTTTTTTTAAATAAATGAAAGGTTTTTGTTTTTGTTTTAAATCAAAGTTATATTCAAGCTTTTAAAACAGGCCAAATAGTTGTAGCTTAAAATTTGGTGCTGGGTCCCTCTGGGGAGATGAGCACTCCCTGAGGGACAATCACTACCATTTGGCTTGGAGAGCCTCATGGGCCTGACCCAGGTAGCATTCATTGTATGTCCATCTCAGTTACCATGCAGGCAGAGGTCAGTCCGAAGGGGCATCTGCCCCCAGAGTGTGCACGAGAAGGCCTGCTTGGGTGATGGAATCACAAATGAAACATTTTTTCAACTCTGGTAGTTTGAATAGGCCAAGGGGATGCATCCCCGTGGCTCCCTATGCCCATTAGGAGCGACTTTGCGGAACAAGAAACTCCAAAGCGCCTCCTTGTGTGATGGGAGGCGCTGGGTCTCTTTGGTCACTGGGTATCATAGTGTTTCCAGTCTCGAGTGCTACACACAGCAAGCAATCGCTCTTTGCAAAGTAAAAGCTACAGCCACCTGGCTGGATCTTCCTAAGCGATTTGCTTTCAAAAGCAAGATAGTGCCATTTTCTGTGATTGGACTGTTGCTCTAACTAAAATGTTGGGACCCTTTAGATGATTTTGTAGTTTCTCCTCGGATTTTATGGCTTGAATATTCATTTTTAATTTTTTTTTTGTTTTCATTATGTAAGTATACAAAACAAGGGATAGGGTGTGAATCTTTTTGAAATTAATTGCCTTGTAAATCAAACTTATTTCCATAGAATGCACTTACTCATCATTAGCATGCGAGAGTTTCCAGTAAAATATCTTCTGTATTATTTTTATTATTAACATATTTACACTGTCGCCCCAGCCCTGCACCCTTTGTGAATCTGTTTTTAAAATAAATCTGACCTGATACCAGAGTGATCGGTGCAATAAAAATGTATGATGTGAGATTAATCAAATATGGTCGGGTTCAATTTATAAGGGACACATTAAGAAAAATTATTTCTTGTTCGTGTATGCCACTCCAGTGAATCAAATGGAACTGCGAATATTTCAGCAAGATACATGTAAAATCCATCCATTCAACAAACATTTATCATGCATTTACTGTGTGCATCACGGGGGATAAAATCAAGCTGAGCCAACAAGAAATGCACACAGGAGACAACTGTGGGCCCCGAGCAACTGCGCAGCTGTGGAATCCAGGTTGGAGATCCCAGGATTCCGCGCGAAAGCTCCCAGAGCGGCGGTGCCTTGCAGTAGTTAAGAGTGTGGGGTTCTGGATTTATTTCCATTTTTTTCTTCCCCCAGGAACTAGCCATTAATATTTGCATGGAAAAAAAAAAAAAACAGAGTAGAGGAGGCATAATTCATGTTGAAGATAGGTCTTATATTCTGTATATGTGAAATAAATTTCCAATATGATAAAATAAAGCAAACAAAACACATATTACCTTGGACACAGGTTCAAAGCCTGGCTCTGTTGTAAACCACTGGTTGACCTTGAACAAATTTTCATTTGGTTCCAGTTTTGATTTTCTCATCTTCAATAGAGAAGAGATAACATCTTCTGTAGTTTTTTTTTTTTTTCCTCTCTCTTTTGCTTTTTTTGTGGCGGGCCTGGTACCCAGCTCCCAAATCAATCTGCTCAGAGGCGTATTCTTTCTTATGAATGCCTGGCCTTAGCTTGGCTTATTTCTAGCCAGATTTCCTTAGTTTAAATTATCCCATGTACCTTTTGCTTCTGGGCCTTTTCCTTTTCCTTTTCTTTTTCTTTTTTTTTTTTTTTCCTTTTTTTTGACTTTTCAGGGGTTTTAATGGTCAAAACAGAGAGGTCTGGTTCATTTCAGCTCCTTCACTGCCAAACCAGGGGGCAGGGACTGTTTCAGCTTCTCAGCCTTCTCCTTGTCTGTGATGACCAGGGTGTAAAGGTACCTGCTGCAGCGAACCTTGAACTTCACATTATCCTTGTTCTTCTTGATCTTGACAGATTTGGCATCCTTCCACCGGGCTGTGAGCAGAAAGTTCTTGATTTCCTCAATTTTCCGAGGCATGGCGACGGACGCTCGGTGCTGGAGACCTCACAGCGGTGAGAACCGAAGAAAACGGAAAAAGCGCCTTTTCCTTTTCTTACTCCTGTAAATCTTACTTTCACTCTTACTCCGTGGCTGGCTGTGTAGCTGGGTGGCTGGTCCCTGATGTCCTCCTCCTTCTCTGTTCCTTGATCTTTTCCTCCCATATTTCTCCTTCTATTTATTCTCTCTGCCTGCCAGCCTGCCCCCCATCCTTCCTCCTGCCTTGCTATTGACCGTTCAGCTCTTTATTAGACCATCAGGTGTTTTAGACAGGCACAGTAACACAGCTTCACAGAGTTAAACAAATGCAACACATCTTTGCATCATTAAACCAATGTTCCACAGCATAAACAAATGTAACACATTTTAAAATAATATTCTACAACAATCTTCCTCATTGAATTATGGCAGGAATGAAAAGATTATTCTCTCCATAAGCATTCACTAAATGTCTGTAGACAAGGACTGGGGAATGAGAGAAGCTGGCTTGGGGGCCACTAGTGTCTAAGTTGGAAACCACGGCCTACGCTCACCTCTCCAACTAAATGTCTGCTTCCTCCCTGCTTGAGCCAACCGGGAGGGCCAGGCTGCTTTAGCAGCAGATGTGAGGCTGGAGATGTCGCAGTGGTGACGGTGGGCTGGGCATGGTGTTCATACCGGCAAGCTGAGCACTTAGGTGGAGGTTAGGAATCATGATCTTGAGACCAGCCTGGGTTACTTGGTGAGACCTATCTACAAACAAACAAACAAACAAACAAACAATCAATCCCAGTGGCTGAAGGTGGCTATACAAAGATAAACAACTTGTGGACATTTTAGGGTGAAGAATCTGCAGAACCCACATGCTACCCCCAAGCCTTAGGGATAGAACACAGAACCAGACAGAGCCAGGACTTTCTTAGTCATATTTGACACTGCACTCTAGTGCCTAGCACAGGGCTTCGTCTGAAGTAAGCAATCACTTACACTTGTCTTTGGTGGCACAGGCCTGTAATTCCAGCTATTTAAGAGGATGAAGCAGGGGGATAGCAAATTCAAAGCTAACCTGGGCAACTTGAGAGGCACGGCTTCAGGGGAAGAAAGGGCAGGTAGGGGTAATAGCTTAGTGATGGCATGCCTACCAAGCATGTGCGAGGCTCTACATCAATTCCCAGCAGCACACACAAAACAAACCAAAATAAATACCAATGCCCTATAAAATACGAGCAGTCATTTATATCTCCATCTCTGTACCTCTACTCTGTCTTCTCCGCTGTTTATAGAATAGAAATACCCACCAGGGCTAGGGAGATGTATTAGTGAAATACCTGCTGTGCAAGCAAGCACAAGATCCCAAGTTCAATTCCCTTAAAGGACTGGGTATGGCAGTAAACTTGTGATACTAGCACTGGGAGGCAGATGTCCGTGGCCCCATATTAGCCTAACTTATAGCCCCATATAGCCTAGCCTAATTGGTGAGCTCCAGGCCAATGAAAGACCCTGTCTCAGAACAAAACAAAACAAAACAAAACAAAAACAACAGGCCCTGAGGAGACCTATGGTCTGCACACCCACTAGCACATATGTACAACACATACATGTATACCTAAACACACACACACACACACACACACACACACACACACACACACACACACAACTTTTTTGAGAGAGACAGAGAGTGAGGTGAGTATTCCAGGCTGGCCCTGAAGTCAAGAATGACCTTGAACTCCTGATTGTCCTGCCTTTACCGTCCAAGTGCTGTAATTATAGGCCTGTGCTATCACATCCAGTTAATGCAGTACTGAGGATCGTACCTAGGACTTTGTACATGCCAGGTAAGCAGTCTACCAATTGAACCACACCCCCAGCCCTCAAAGGGCTTTTGTGAAGATCAAATGCATTAATATTTGTAAGGCACCAAGAACTGCCCTTGGTTCATGGTCAGTTCTATAGCCATGCGTATCACATGAAGCATCAACATTGATCTTGTTTGGGTTCTGTGTGCATTAAGTGATAAAACCATTACATGCAATAGACACTGACAGCCCCTGCTGTGAAACCCTGTCCTGAGCAGACTCAGCAGGACCTAGTCCCAGACTCAACAGTATCGGATGTAACTGAAATTTGTCTTCTGTTTGTGCCCAGCCCAGGGCAGCTGAGCACATGCTGTCCTCCTGATGCCACCACCCCCACCAGCCCTTCTGGTACTACATGATGCCTGTTTTAGTTTGTTACCATTTGCCGTGATAAACGCACCCTAAAAAAAGTAACTTGGGGGAGAAAGGGTTTATTTCCTCTCACCATTCCAGGATATAACACATCATTGTGGGGGAATCACAGTGGTGGGAACTCCAAGCAGCCAGGCCTGTTATGTCCACAGTGAAGAGCAGAGAGAGAATAAAAGTATGCATGCCTGTTCCTAGTTCACCTCTCTACTCTTAGAGAGTGGAGCCACATAATGGGTCTGTCTTCTCACCTCAGTTATTGTAGGCTGTGGAACAATCTTTTTGTACACTGTGAAGATTTGTTACTCTCATTGGTTTAATAAAGAGCTGACTGGCCAATAGCTAGGCAGGAAAAGATTAGGCAGAACTTGTGGACAAAAATATTGTAGGGAAGAAAGGGAGTGGAGTCACCAGGAGACTCAGAGAGAAGCAAGATGAACATGTGGTACTGAAAAAAGGCACCGCCATGTGGCAGAGTGTAGATAAGAATACAGGTTAATTAATGATGTAAGAGCTAGTTAGTAACAAGTCTAAGCTATTGGCCGAACACTTATAATTAATAATAAGTCTCTGTGTGGTTATTTGAGAGCAGCTGGTGGGACAGAGCTGACCTGGCAGTCTGGACAAAAACTCCACCTACAACTGTAATCAACTCAATCCCCCAGAGACATGTCAACAGGACAACCTGATTGAGACAATCCCTCGCTGAGAATCTCTTCACAAGTGACTCTAGATTTTATTGAATTCCTAATGAAAACCAACCACTACAATATCCTTAACCCAAAACTCAAGAGTAGGGTCACATTCTCTGCTACCCTACACTACTCCAGGGTCCTGCTTGGCTGTGTCTTTCTTGTCTTTATACCCATGACCAATAGCTGACACTGCATTTTCACAGAGATGGTACATCTCCCCATTTCTTTCCTCTCTTTTTTCCTCTTCCTCTTTTTGTGATCACTAAATCCCAGAGACTCCAAGCCCACCCGAGGGGACCCTTGGCTACATGAGCACAGTCAGACCTGTGCTGGCCTCATCGCCCCTGCGGGATGCTAGCTGGAAGTTTCTTGGCCCTCTGTAAGGTCAGTTACAAAACCAATCAGCCCAGGGAGCCCCACTCTGCAGACTAACTGATTTTTACTCATTCATTTTGTCACTCACGTATTTCCCTAACTCAGTCCCTCCTGTGATCCAGCACATAGGACCAGTGGCACCAACCTTGTTCTCACAGTGTCCCTGTGCCCATGGAGCTCAAAGCCCAGTGCAGGAGAGACATAATGAATTACACTGGGTAATTTCATCACAGAGTAGAGACATGTATGGCTGAGGTCATTGGGAATAGAAAAAGGAGGGCCGTGAAATCGTGAGAGCTGTCCAGCTGTGGGTGGTTCTACTCCATTCCAAGCCCCTTTAAAATTTACATGTACATATGTATATGTATGTATATACACATATATATGTATATATTCATATACATGTGTATGTTTATGGGCATGGCTCATTGTGTAGCCTAGAATTCACCATGTAAACCAGATTGGTCTCCAGCTCACATGGATCTGTCCGCCTTTGCCTCCTGAGAGCTGGGATTTAAAGGCACCTGCTGCCTGCCCTGCTTTCTCTCCTTTATCAGTACCTTTCTCCATGTCTCCCTGGTCAGTTGAACAAGACTTGTCCCAGAAGTCTAGGGGTTGCACATCCTTGATTTAAACAGACAGCAAACATGTCCTCCTTTCTTCCTTTTGAGATTATCATTTAATTACAACATTTCTCCCTTACCTGCCTCCCTCCAAACCCTCCCATATACCCATCCTTGCTTCCCTTTAAATTCATGGCCTATTTTTAAAAAATTAATTGTAACTTGGCCATGGTGGCGCACGCCTTTAATCCCAGAACTTGGGAGGCAGAGGTAGGTGGATCTCTGTGAGTTCGAGGCCAGCCTGGTCTACACAGAGAAACCCTGTCTCAAAAAGTCAAACACACACACACACACACACACACACACACACACACACACACACACACACACCAGGAGAGGACAAAATTTAGGGAAAATATCTCAGGAGCTTTTTTGTACAAATATAAGACCTTAAATACATATCTGAAGGCACTTTACCTTATTAACATGTTATTAATTATAATGGTTAAAAAAGCCTCTATGAGTCCATTTGAGTTGTTTCTGTGTTTAAATCTGAGCTAGAAATTCAAAATGGAGGAGATCACCAAAGGTACCATGCAGTGGCTTCTAAGAGAAGGGAGTTTCCAACCTGCACATAAGTTCTTAGGAGATAGTATCACCAAGAACTCTTTGATGGCCCCCTTATGGCTAGAAAAAATAATTTTAGAAAATGCATTTTTGGATCAGCATATTGTAGCGTAATTCTTAAAGAAACTTTGACTTTAAATCAGTTTTATTGTGAGCCTGGAAAAGAGACAGGACCAGAAGATGAACCTGGTGTTGACAAGAAGCTGGTAAAATAAAAAGAAATATACCATGGGGCTACTTGTTTTGAAGAAATGAGACTTGGGATTTATGCACCACCTTAAAAAGTAATCTCTCCAGGCACACCATTCAGCATCTATTCAAACCTTGTCTGCAGCTTTTGGATATTTCATATGGAAGGACATCCCTTTGTTTTATAACAGTGCTTTTAAAACATATCCCACTTGTTCATTTAGTTAACAAACATTGTGTAGGAATCAATTATATCCTAGGTACAGTTCAGGATATAAAGCTGCGTGCGTGTCAGCAGACCCTGCCTTCAAGTTAGCGGGTATATAAAATAAATTCCTGGAAGCTGCATTAGAAGTAGACCAACTCTTGTGCACCACGGGTGGGAACACAAAATGGCAGTAACAGTAGGGAAAGTGGCAGGGAGGGCTCTCCAAAACTTAATAGTAGCAATATTCTATTCCATATACATAAGTAAATAAATAAATACAGCTATTATGGAACTCTGAGAATGGAAGAGAAGCTGGAGTCTGAGCCAAATGGCTGGCTTGAGGGTGAATCAATGAGACGGTTGGTGATGGAAAAAGTAGGGAGAGAAGAAAGAGGAGAAGGAGGAGGAGAAGAGCAGGGTGTGGTGGTGCCTTCCTTTAGTCCAAGCACTGGGGAAACAGAGGCAGGAGGATCTCTGTGAGTTCGAGGACAGGCTGGTCTACAAAGCGGTGAGGTATAGGATGAGGATAGGTGATGTTAAAAAGGAAGAGATAAAGAAAAGGGAAAAGGAAATGAAGGCAGACAGAAGAAAGGGCTAAGTAAGTGGAGCCTGCAAGCCTCGAGTCCCAGCTACTTGAGAGGCTGAGGAGGAGTGTGGCTTGAGTTTGAGCTGGATACTAGTCATTTATAGACAAGAAAGCTGAGAAGTAATATGATGGAGGCTAAGTAGCACAGTGTGAGTTTGGATCCAGTACCATGGAGGTTAGTAGCACAGTGTGAGTTCAGATCCAGTACCATGGAGGTTAGTAGCACAGTGTGAGGATCTAAGTTGGCTCCAGTCTGCCTCCAGTCTGCCTGCAGCTCTTTTTACTCATTTTTTAATGCTAGGTATTAACCATAAGGCCTCATGCATGATAGGCAAGTGCTCTACCACCAAGGTATAGTCCAGACATCTTTTTACTTTTAATGCGACATCAGGATGGCCTTGAATTCACTTGTAGTCCAGTCAAGCCTTATCTTTGGGAATCTGCTGGTCTCAGCCCCATGGATGGCTTGAATTACAAGCCTGTATCACTAGGCCTGGTCAGACCCACAGACCTTATTAGTGGCCATAACTTTACTCTCTCCTAGACCCTGGTTTCCTTGTTAATTAGTATTAAGTTTGTGTTTGCCTACATATACTGGAAATATGTTCACAACACTGGCTTAAAAAAGGATACAATTTCATTCCTCTCCCAGTAAGAGATGTCTGGAGGAGGCAATAAGTGCTGGCATCATTCCTTGGTTGGTAATGTCCTGTGCCATCCAGAACCTAGGATCTTCAGCTCCTGCTTTGCTATTTCAGATCATGTCCACCATTCTCAAAAGCTATCTTGTGGTCCAAGATGACTCCTTCACCGCAGGCTGAGGAGAGGAAGGGAAAAACATGCAAAAAACTACTTTAGACTAAGGTAGGCTTAGTGAAAAGTAGTTTAAAATTCTATATGTACTTCTCAAAGACAGAAGGTGCAGTCACATGACTCAGCTTCAGGAGGGCAGAGGCATGGAACTTGTTCAAATGGAAAGCATCTTGATGCCCAGGGAAAAGGACCTTTAAGAAGGTCTGGCTTTTCACCCACAGCTGTCCATGCACCTTATCTTCTGTTCATCTCTAGGGCACTGGTGATAAAATTCTGAAGCTAATTGCCTGAATTAGCTTTAATCCAATTAAGGGCATGGAAGCCAGCCAGAAGTTCAGGGTTCCCCAGGCCTTCTCCATTTCTGATCAGGTTGATTATGAACTTGAGCATTTCCCGTGTCGCTTCTTAGCTGAGTTCAGTAATTTGCTGGAATGACACAGAACTTAAGAAAACACTACAATTGTGTTTACGGCAGTGTTGTAAATCAGGACCAATCAAAAGGATGGGGCTCCTAGACTGATGCATTTGCCAAGCAGAAAATTCCACAGAACATTGGTGTCCAGAATTTTCACTAGGACTTTGTAGTAGGTTTGAGTGAAAAATGTCTCCCATATATTCAGGTATTTGAACACTTGGTCCTCCCCTGGTGACTCTGTTTGGGGGATATTGTGGAACCTTTAGGGAGAGTGGAGCCTTGTTGAAATGTCAAGGTCAATGGCAGTGGGCTTTGAGAAATTACAGCCTCATCCCGTTTCCTGATGGTTCTTTATGTTTCTTGTGTATGAATGAAATTGTGATCAGCCATTTCTTTCTCCCACTGAATGTCACATCTTCCCCTGATATAATGGATTCTATCCTACTAGAACCATAAGCCACAATCAATTTTCTTTTTTCAGTTGCTTTTGGTCATGGGATTTTTATCATAGCAACAGGAAAGTAACTAATGCAGTGTAGGCAGGCCTGACTGAATCCTCTCCTTCCCTCTGCAGAAAGGTGAAGCTGGCTCACAACCCCAACCTTCTAGCCATGTCATTGGTCTTTCTGGTGATAAGCTGCTTCATTATGTCTTTAGCGTAAAACCAGGTGTTATATAAGAGCTCATGAACAATACTATTTCCTATCACTTGGTAAAGTCCAAGGGTTTTGGATGTTACTTCACAGGAAATCAGTTCAGAGAGCAGACTACCTAGCTCACACACACCTGTTATCCTAGCACTTGGGAGGTAGAAGTAGACAAATCAGGAGTTCAGGGATATCCTCTGCTACAGTTTGAGGCCAGACTGGGCTACTTGAGATACTGTTTTAAAAACAAAGAAGAAACAACATATCTGCCAGGTGTGGTTGCGCACACCTTTACTCCCAGCACTGGGGATACAGAGGCAGGTGGATCTCTGTGAATTCAAGGTCAACCTGGGCTACATAGTGAGTTCTAGGCAAGCCAGCGCCACATAGTAATACTCTGCCTCAAACTAATCAACCAACTGATAAAAACCACACAATCAAACTTACCACAAAACACGGTGTAATAGTTTTGGTTTTTTTCAAGACAGAGTTTCTCTGTGTAGCTTTGTGCCTTTCCTGGAACTCACTCTGTAGCCCAGGCTGGCCTCGAACTCACAGAGATCAGTCTGGCTCTGCCTCCCAAGTGCTGGGATTAAAGGCATGCGCCACCACCGCTGGCTACATCAACCACCACCTGGCAACACAGTGTAATAGTTTAATGGTGGAAAGTAACCTTGGGTTGAAGCCAAGGGGCACCTCAAAGCCACACCATGCAACAGAGCTCACGTCGGAGGTTTATTGGGGTGGTGGTGGTGGTGGTGGTGGTGGTGGTGGTGGTGGTGGTGGTGCAGAGGTGGCCTCTGAGCAAGAGCAGAAGGAAGAGAGAGAGGAGCAGACGGGGACATAGTGCACACACATAGGGAGAATGCTCTACAGTGGCTGCAGTGGTCCCAGTGTCAAATCTTGGCTGCTGCTGCTGTGTCCTGCTAGGTGTACAAGGGCAGGCTGGTGTAAATGCCTGAATCCAACACACATACCCCTCAAACACAAACACAAACACAAGAGCATACCAAAACATTTGTTTTTTTAAGGTAGCAACTTGTGTTGTTCAGACTGGCCTTGAACTGGAGAGCCTCCTGCCTCAGCCTCTGGAGTAACTGGGATTACAAACACAAACACCCCATACAACGTCTTCCCCCTAATATGTGCCAGGCATTGCGCTTACTCTCTTTCTCCCTCCCTCCTTCATTCCCTTCCCTCTGCTTCTCCCTTTCTTTTTCCTCGTCCAGTGCCTCTGTCATCTACCTACAAATAGCAGAAAACTCTCTATAGAAGTTTCCAATAGGAACTAAACCCATGTATGCCTTCCCTTGGAGATTCAGTGGTAATTGCTGGTTTGGTGTGGATGCTCAGCAGCATCTCCAGACGACCGGCTCTCCCTAGCTCTCATTCTTGCATATTGTGTTTAATCTTACCTTTTAATTTTATTTATTTATTATTTATCATTATTTATTTATTTATTTTTTATTTATTTATAATGAGACTGGCTCTCTCCTCTATAGCCTTGGCATTTTTGGAACTCACCATGTAGACCAGGCTGGCCTCAAGCACGCAGAGATCTGCCTCCCTCTGCCTCCTCAGTGCTGGGATTAAAGGTGTGCACCCCCATTCCTGGCAATTTTACTTATTTTTGTTTGATTTTTAAATTATAATTATTTATTTGCACTATGTGTATATTGTGTAGGGTGTCTGCCACATCATGTATGCCATTTGCTGGATCAGCTCTCTTCTCTCCACCATGGAGGTTATGGGAATTGAACTCTGGCTATCAGGCTTGGCAGCAAGCACCTTATCTGCTGAGCCAACTAGCTAGCCCTTGGGACAAAGGCAGCCCAGGATGGTTTAGGCTCACTAGATGAAGATGACTGTGATCTTCCTACCTCTATCTCTTATGCACTAGGATTATAGGCCTGGGTACCACACCCACCTTCATGATTATTTTTGACAAATGTTTTATTGCATGTATTTATTACTATAAAGTATTTGCAGAAAAAAATGAGAAGCTAATACAGGGCTTCTCAGTGTCGTATACTCTGTTTCTCTATCTAATATGGTACCATTCTAGTTTCAGTCTGCTGCCATGACAGAACACTCTGACTCTAAGCAACTATGGGGAGGAAAAGGCCTTATTTCGCCTTACAGGTTATAGTCAATTATTAAGAGGAATCTGGACAGGAACTCAAGCAATAACCAGAAGCAGAAACCATGGAGGAACACTGCTTGGCTCAAGCTTAGCTAGCTTTCTTATACAGCCAGGATCGCCTACCTCAGGATGTCACTGCCCACATGGGCTGGGCCCTCTCAGATACATTAATAATTAAGACAATCCCTCACAGACATGCCCATAGATCAATCTGATCTAGGCAAGTCCTCAATGGAGGCTTTTTTCTTAGATAAGTCTATGCTGTACTGAGTTGACAGTTCATGCTAACTAGAACAGGTACCTTTGCTATTAGCTAAATTTCATAGTTTAGAGCTTCTTAGTTTCTTTTTTCAATTTGTTATATTTCCTATTCCAGATTCCATACTGGGTATGAGATAAGATCTTGTCATCAGGTTGCCTTAGACTATTCTTACTTGTGACAGTTTTCACATTCTTTGCAAATAATGAATTTGACAGCTTCAGGGAGTATTGGTCAAACATTTTGTAGGATGTCCTTCAGCTGGGACTGGTCCAAATGTTTCCCTTATGGTCAGACGTGGTTATGAGGTTTGGAAGGAAGGTAAACCTCCAACCATGTTGAGTTTATCCTTATATGATCTTTTCCTTATCACTAGATGGCTCCTGCTGCCATTCAGGAATCATGACCATGTTCACCAATGGAGAGAGGCATAAGACACAAGAAAAGACTCATGGCTGGCTGGCTTTATTTCTATTCATAAGATCACCCCTCAGTCCTGACAGGCTCAGAGGATAGGGATCACGACTGTGACTAAGCACATAGCCATCAGTGTGACCCATGCAGCAGGGATAAGGTGGGAAACTGATGACAAGCCAGCAATTGAGAGGTCAGCCCTAGTGCCTTCTGCGCATGGAGACTGCACCGAACAATCACCACAAGGAACCAAAGCATATAAATGATGGCGCTCTCTAGCAAGTTTCCCAGAAATTATGTATCCCAATCAATATTCTCCCTCTGTCCTCTGTCCCTGTCTCTCAAATGTTCCCACTGTGTAACTCAGGCTGGCCTCAGATTCTGAATCCTCCTGCCTCAGCCTCTTTAAACAGCCTTATTGTAGAAAAGTGGACTGTTATCCACTGGCCCTTTGATTAGGCTACATGTCACATAAGCATTAAATGTGAAGACCAGTTCTAGAGATTCATGTCTAAAACAGTAGAAACAATGGAACCATGACACTCTATGGAATTTTCTAGTTAGCTTGTTACTGCAATAAAAAACTGACCAGCTCAATTTGGAAGAAGAACACATTATAGTCCATCATTAAGAGAAGTTAAGTCAGGAACTCAAGGCAGGACCTTGGGTTCAGGAACTGAAGCGGAGCCCATGAAGGAACGATGCTGACTTGCTTGTTTTTCCTGGCTTGTCTACCTACCTTTCTTATACTTCCCAGGACCACCTACCCAGGGAGAGCACTGCTCACAGTAGGCTTAGTCCTCCCACATTAATCAGCAATTAAGAAATACCCCATAAACATGCCCACAGGCCAGTCTGATGGAGGCGGTTTTGCAGCTGAGTCCTTCTGCCCATGCAGAAGTTTTTGTGAAAAATTGATCAGCACAAACAATAAGTACTGCGACAGCTTTCCTCAAATGACAGCATAGAAAGTCTGACCTGGCTGGGGCGAGGCTGTGGTAGGGAGGAGTGCTTGCTGGGCAAGCATGAGGCCCCAGTTCAAAGACCCCACGTGAAAAGCTAAGCATGGTGCGAGAGTCCCTGCAGCCACAGCATTGCTGTGGGCGAAGAAAGAGCTCTGGAGCTGCCTGGCCGCCAGCTTAGCTCCAGGTTCTGTGACAGGCCCTGCCTCAATGGAGTAAGGTGGAAAGTGACACATGAAGTCCTTCTCTGGACTTCACAAGGCACATGGGCTGAAGTGCCTGAAGACACCTTATATGCATACACCACAAAGAAAATGGGATTTTTTTCTTAGAGAGCTAAGTTCTATTTTTTCTTCTTTAGACCAAACCAGTTATATATTGAAGTCACATCTTAAAATACCTTGCCCTTAACACCACTTTGTCACCGTTAATGTTACAAGAATGCCCACTTGCCAAAAGTAAATTACGTTTTCCTTGACTTTTAAAGTAATCACCGCTTTAGAAACAGCAAAGATAGATTTAGGCACTTAGGGAGGGATCTATTCTATTAATCTGTGAAGGCTTGGCTATGACTTACATTACTAAGCAGAGATAAGGGAACCTCCAATATGAGGGGCCAAGATGTAGCTTAGTTGGTAGACAGTTTGCTTAGCATGCATGATCCCTGGTTCCATCCCTAACAGAGCATAAAACAGGTATACATACTGTAATATTAGCATTGCCGAGGGTAGAGGCAGGTAGGTTCAGGGTCATCCTTAACTACATAGTGAATTCAAGCCAGCCCAGAGTATACATCATAACATATGTTAAAAAACAAAACAAACAACAGCCACAGCAGCAGCAACAGCAATGAGAGAGAGAGAGAGAGAGAGAGAGAGAGAGAGAGAGAGAGAGAGGTGAGGGTAGCTAGAGAGATGGATCAGTGGTTAAGAGTCTGGGTTGCTCTCCCAAAGGACCCCGTTTTGATTCCTAGCATCCACATGGAAGCTGAAAATTGTCTGTAATTCCAGTCCCAAGGGAATCTGACACCCTCTTCTGGCCTCTATGGACATCAGGCATGCATGTGGTGACAGGCACTTGCAGACAATGCGTGCGCGCGCGCACATACACACACACACACACACACAAAATAAAAAAAATCTTAAAAAAAGGTTTATACTTCACCTCAACTACAGTTGCCAACGAGCCTGTGAAGAAACCCTGCTAGGACCGACTAGCATTTATTGCTTATCATATTAATAATAATCAAAAGGGAAGCTTCCTAAGCAAAAGGCCCACCTGATCTCACTGTGGAAGCATCAGTTTTCTATAGAACCAATGACCACCGATTTAGAGGTGTGTGCCATAACCTAGTTGCAGATGGTAAGCCTTTAACAAGTTTGTTTTATTCCTAATTGCTGGCATTTGCTTAAGTGTTTCCTTAATTCTAATTTATGTTTTTATGTTCTAGTTTGTTTACATAGCCCATAGTTCCCAATCGTCTTTATTTGCTTAAGTGTTTCTTTAATTTTATTTACATTTTTATATACGTTGCTTTGCTTACATAACTCACTGTTTGGAGTGGGCTAGGAATAACCATAAATCCCCATTGCTAATTAGCCTCATCCTCATGACTGATTAGTCAAGATTATGAGCCTAGAAGGAGGGCAGGAAGGAGGCCTAACAGTGACTCAGAGTATCCTTGAATTTTAGAGCTGGAAGGAATCCGAGAGCTTACAGCATCTTTCAGATAAAATTCTGTGAGTTTTACATCCTCAGCATTGGAGAATCACAAAATGTTGTCTGCTTGCTCTTGCTCCTTTATGCAAAAAAAAAAAAAAAAAAAAAAAAAAGGTGTAAGGATTTGGTGACAGTTTGAAAAACAAGTTTAGAGTAGAGAAAATCCAATCAACGATGGCTGTAACTCATAATGAGGGCTTGAAGAATCAGCAACTTGACACACAGAGGAGCAGGGAATATTAATGAACTCAAAGGAGGCTCTTTGGACTTAAGCAGGGTGGGTTGTCTGGAACTCCTTCCTCAGCAGCTGTGCAGTTGGTAAGGCTTGTAGCTTGCCTGGCCCGTGAGCTTGGCTGTTTGCGTTGCAGTGGGGAGCATTTAAAAGCACACTCAACATACGAAGGAAAGAACCTGGAACTGAGTAGCCTGCTTTATTCCAAGACTCCATCTGGCATTTAAAGAACTGCTTGTCCTACATTCAACCCTGCAGAGTAACAGCCATTTTTCATTTCCTCACACCCCTATTTTTAGTTTCAGGTAAGACAGCTTATTGAGTCTGAGGAAGGAACATTTAGACTTCAGAACCACCCAGTTCAAGACCTAATCTAGGGTGATCTCCGTGAATCTAAAACGAGATCATGTTGAACCTCCAGCCTGAGAGAGGAGGTGCAGAGCAGAGCAACCTCATGACTCCACCTCAGGTGGAGGTCCTGAGTCCAACACCGTTTAAACCTTTAATCTCTCACGGGCAGAAGGTGTTGGATGAAGAGGTGTTACAGGTACATGAATTGTAGCTGCCAAAGGGGTAAGTTGACAAGCGAAATCC
The DNA here is from genome assembly GCF_004664715.2 of Peromyscus leucopus. Classification (NCBI taxonomy): domain Eukaryota; kingdom Metazoa; phylum Chordata; class Mammalia; order Rodentia; family Cricetidae; genus Peromyscus; species Peromyscus leucopus. The sequence continues at coordinate 4,910,747 of NC_051066.1, forward strand.
AATCCATTCTAAACAAACGTGTCTGTGAGACTAACAGCTTGCTCTCCGCAGATTCTGCACACCTGCCAGAGTAGTCCCCGGATCACCCGGACTTGTAGAGTGTGCAAAGTGCAGTTAGTTTAGAAATTAGTCCTGGACTTCACTTTCAGTGACATTTCCATATGCTACCCTTTCAGGGAAGGGCTCCGTCCATGCGAGATCCCGGGCTCCCACTCTAACAGGTCACTCTTTGAGGGACCACACAAGGCCCCAGCGCCGGCGCCAACTCCCAGCTCTGCCTTCTGGGTTACTATGGCGACCGCGGGAGGGGCGGGGCTCTGGGACCCTCTTTCCCGGTCTCAGCCCAAGACTTTCGAACGCTCCAATTGGGACAACCCTTCCTTGCCTCTGTCCCGCCTCGTTCAGCGCTGGGAGCGATGCGATTGGCCCCGGGCTCGCGGCCTTGTGCCCAGAGGGTACCACCTCTTGACAGGAAGAGCGGGAAAGTGTACCAGGCACTGTCCGAGGCGTGAAGCTCACCTCACGCAACGGGGGGCCACGCGGCTGGCTTTGGGGAGACTATCCCGGCCCCATACACCACCCCCAAGTCCCCTGCTGTTAAGAACAGGAAAGGAGCAGGAGCCGGGAGGCAACACTTTCCCGGCCGGGGCTGTCCATCTGTGGAGCGCGGGCGCGACGAGGCGTGGGATGCCCGGGCGCGCTCTCCGGTGCCCCAGAACCGAGGCCGGAGGGGACGGTCCCAGCCCCGGGGGCGGGGCCAGCGGCGGCGGCGGGAGGCGCAAGGCCCAATGAGCGCAGGCCCCGCCCCCGGGGGCGGGGCACCGGGCGCTCCCCCGCCCTCCTCCTCGCCCCTGCCCCTCCCCCCGGGCGCCGGGGCCGCAGTGAGTGAGTGGCACTGGCAGCCTGTCAATCCCTCAGCCCAGCGGCCTCCGAGCCCGGTCCGCGGCGGCTGCTGGCTGGGTGCGCGGCTCCGGAGGTGGCGGCGGCGACTTCTCCCGCCTCATCAATCTGCTGTCCGCCCGGCGTGCGGCCCGCCGGGGCCCTCCACCGGGCTCCGCGCCCCCGCTGCGTCGACCCGCCCGCTCCCAAACTTTCCTCCTCCGCCCCTCTCGCTCCCCGCGGCCGGCGCGTCGGCCTCCTCCTCCTCCTCCTCCTCCTCCGCCGCCGCCGCCCGCCGCCGCCGCTCCCTCCCCGGGGCCGCCGGTGCTCCGATCCCGCCCGGCTGAGGCGGCGGCGGCGGCGGCGGCGGCGGGCGGCTGAGGGAGGGGACCGTTCATGCTGGTGCGGGCGGCGGCGGCCGCGGCGTCCCGGCAACTCGGCTGGCGCTGAGGACCAAGTTGCGCGGGGCCGCCCGGCGCGGCGCGGGGCGCTGAGGAGGCGGCGCGGCGGCCGCGTGAGGGCAGCGGGCACCGCCGCCTCCGCCTCCGCCAGCGCCAGCGCCAGCGCCGGCGAGCGCACCGCTTCCGCCCGCCGCTGTCCTCAGTCTCCGCCGCGGCGGAAGCCGGAGCCGGACGCCGGTCCGCGTCCCCTCAGTCGCGGGGCCTCGCCGGGCCGGGCCACCCCCTCCCGCGCGGGCGGGGAGCGCGCGGCCGCCTCCCCCTCCCCCTCCCCCTCTTTCTTCTCCTCCCTCGCCGCCGCCGCCGCCGCCGCCGCCTCAGCCTTCGCCTCCGCCGCCGCCGCCCGCTCCCGCCCGCGCGCGGCGGGATGGACGATCAATCCAGGATGCTGCAGACTCTGGCCGGAGTGAACCTAGCCGGCCACTCGGTCCAGGGGGGCATGGCTCTGCCGCCTCCCCCTCACGGCCACGAAGGGGCGGACGGCGACGGCAGGAAGCAGGACATCGGCGACATCCTCCACCAGATCATGACCATCACCGACCAGAGCTTGGACGAGGCGCAAGCAAAGTTGGTGTCGTCTCATTAAGCATCTTTTGTGTGTGTACGGGAGCCGGGCTCGGGTGGCTCCCTGGACCGGGGCCTCAGTCGCGGGCGGGAACTTTCTCCGCCGGCCCGGGCCTGCCGGGCACTCGCCGTGTCCCACACCGCGCGGGAAAGTTGCTCGCCGGGCTCGGGACAGCCTCGGTCCGTGCTTCGTCCGTGCCCTGCTGCCCGGCCCCCTCCTCGGATTTAAACCTCCCGCCCGGACTCGGTTGCACTCCGCGTCCCAGCCGTGCCCCGGGCCGTGCCGCAGAGAAGCGCAACTTTCTCCGCCGGCCCAGACTCCCGGCGTCCACTCCCCTCTGCCGCTCCGGGGTGACCGGCTGCTCCCCCGCAGGTCCCGGTGCGGAGCACCAAGTTCTCTAGGAGGGAGGGCCGCTTTGCAAACTTTGCGGAGCTGTCACCCGCCGATTAGCCGGCGGCGGCCGGCCTCCGCGCCCGCTCCCCCTGCGGAGCTCGGGCGTGGGGTTCCCCTCGGCGCCCGTCTGGTCCCTGGGGTCCCCGCCGCGGCCCCCGGAGCGGAGCCCCCCGCACGGGTCGCTTCTGCGTTCGCCGAGGCTGCTGACGGCCCTGCAGATGGGTCGCGCTGCTTTCGGGCTGGAGCTCTCTCCGCTAGAGCTTGCCTCCAATCGCGAACTAGTCAACTTGAGTTTTTGTTGACTTCCCGTGGTTCAAAAGAGCTTTCCCACACCGGGGTCTGGTTTTAAATCTTGGGTCTAACTTAGGAAGGCGCCATATTATTCCAATAGGTGATGCTAATACCTTTGTGTTTTGCTATTTGTTTTTTAGGAAACATGCTCTGAACTGTCACAGAATGAAACCTGCGCTCTTCAGCGTCTTGTGTGAGATCAAAGAGAAAACAGGTAAGATGCTGCCCGCAGTGGGCCTGGAGACCCCCGAGGTGGGGTCAGATCTACTCCTTCGACTCTCCAGTTGAGAGCTGCTGCTTTTGGGCACCGCCATCTTTGATCATTCTCTGCTTCCCACCTCCTGATCTTGAGAAAAAACTGCAATAAATCTGGAGTCTATTTCTCAATTCTGCTTTGGTGCAAAATGAAGTGTATGTGCGAATGGGGCTGGGTCGCAGTTCCTTAGGCGGTAGCCCCTGGCTGCAGTCAGGGAGGGGGCTCTAGCCATCTGCCTTCTCCTATCTCTTTTTGCCTTGTTTGTGTAGCAGTTTTTAAAAGGAGCGATGGGAAACTGCCAGGGACCAGGTGCCCGGGAGAGGCATCACCAGAACTTTGTTTGACTTGGGCAGCCTTAAGCTTTGGTTCTGCTGGTAGAAGACGCAGCTGAACAGACCGAAGTAGCAGGTCAGATTTAGTGTTTTAGGTGGGGCGATTACTTTTAAGAATCCAGGAAGGAAAATGACGTGCGTTGGCATACAGTGTATCACACCTATTAGTACTTACATTAAATTCTCTACCTTGCAACTGTTAGACTTGTAACTGAGTTTCAGTATATAAAGAAAAATGTCCACAGATGCAGACGAAACAATTTTGATGTTTAAGGCAGGAGTAGATGAGAAGATGATAGGTTCTGCAGACGTGCTAGAATGAAAATTGAAGATACATTATTAGGGAAATATTTGGTAGTTCATTTTAGTTTAACTTTCTTGTCAGACTTTTTCTATTGAAGGTATTTTTACTTTTGGCTTAATGATAAAGCTAACATAGAAGTAGGGATATAATTCACATGTTTTACTTTGTGTTTAGTTATCTTTCCTATATGACAAGCAACTCCCTTAATCAAGCTTTACCATTGATTGATTGATTTATTGATTGTATGTTTTGGGTGTATTGCTTTTTAAAGTTGCCCTTTTATAAGTTAAGGAAAGAAGAAAAAGTCAAGTCCAGTATATTGCATTTTTCAACTGATGCTCTTTCAATGGTTAAATGTTTGACTGTCCTTAAGTTGAGTTTATAAATAATTGCACACTGCCTGCAATTGTTAGGCTGGTAGTTGAGTTATACTCTGTTTAAACAGGTACTATTCATGTTCCTAAAAGTGATATGATGGCAGAAAAGATGATGGTTCTCTTAATGTATGTATGCTAAACCATAATTGCTAGTAAATACTGAAAACCTTATTTGCTTTTCATTCATGCCATGGATTTTTTTTATAATTTTTTGGTGATACACTTTACATTCTGAAAACCACAGTTATTTTAAATTATTGACTTATTGTATGTTGTTTTTTTTTAGCTACTTTTATCGTGCCTAGTGATTTAAGATGATAGATGTTTTTAATCTAACTATAAAGACACCCAGCATTGAATCTTGAAGGCTTTCAATTTGAGAGAATAAAAGTATATAATTCTTAGTACATTATATTGCTTAATTTCTGAGGGTTTTCTTGCTATCAGGGCTACACTCCAGTTTGTGCTAACAGCTGCACACTGGCACTGGGGTATTGACTGTGTTGTGAATATTAAGATTGATTCAACTTTATGTGGCACTATATTGCTAAAGAGAGGGAATTGATACTCTTCTCTAGCAAGAACCCCTTCTTATGATTTGTACTTATTTATTTTTTGCCCCTTTAAAGTTTTGGCCTACCCATACAGAACCATACAGCGTTTCATGCTTGGACTCTTATCAGCAGGAGAAATTCAATTAAGAAGTGTTAGTCTTCTAGTTGCTTATTTGCACAGGACTTAGTTACACCGTTCTGAAAGGAAAGCGTAGTCAACGGCATGTCAAAGGTGAGTTAAGAAAAAGAAACAAGTCTTTTCAGAGTCTGTGATGATAGTCAGGGAGCTTTGGTAGTGCTGTTGCTATTTAAGAAGCAGGGGAGAGCAGACAAAAGAAATTTCTATGTTTTGAAAATTGTTTCTGGGGCTTTCAGTGATAACTTGTAAATTAGATCCTCTTTTTGTGCATTGGCCTGCGACCCAAGTTTGCAGGTTATCTCTTTTATAAAAAGCCAGCAGCCAACAGAGTGAAGGCGGCTGTCTGGGCTGAGGCACCCCCCTGCCAGCCTTTCTGAGCTGGAGAGGGATGGGATTTAAGTACTGAGTGATTGATGGGGGTGAAGCTCTCTTTCTCTGCTCCTTTCTCCCCTACCATCCACAGCTCTGCCTCATGCTCCCAAACCAGTTTTAGAAGGAGACAGGATCGCTAGACTCAGAGCCCTCAATTTGAAATAAAACAGCTGTGTAGACATTAGTGTTACCAAAGCAGAGAAAGCTGGGCAGCACATTCCAGGGCCTATCCCCCCATCTGCTTCTGCAGTCCTGCTTTAGAAACATTATGAACTTAGAGAGTAAGTGTTAGGGAATACACATATGCTACTTAATACTTTTTCTTTAAATCATCTTACTAATTTATTATCATATAATCTAAAGATTAATTACCTAGAGAAAGTTCATTTGTCGTTTGTGAATATAAACCAGAAATATGTGATGACTGTTCTGCATAATGAATGGGAGGGGCCGACAAGTGGGGAACTAGAGGGATGGGTAGGTGGGAACTGCCACTTCAGTGGAGAATTCGATTTTGGTTGTGTTTCTCTTTTAAAATAAGACAAAATCATTTAAAATTTTTCATGTATTTGTAGAACTTCCAGTAGATTTTTGAGGTTTCTGATCAGGCCGTGAATACTGCCAGTTTTGATGCACACAGGGGACTTAGTTTGGAAAACATCTTATTTCTCCTATACCAAATATGAAGTCATTCTTTTCCCCTTATGACAGATAAATGGACAATCTGCCACAATTATATTATTTTTTTGTTCAGAGTTAAGGAAAGTATACTTTTACTATAAGATGATTGCTTTTTTTAAAAAAATATATTTTATTGTAAAATTTATCCTGTAGTTATTTTAGGGTAGAAACATTTTTCATTGTTGAATTGTGACATTTATACATTTTAGAAGCAACTAAAAAGTTACAGGGTTTAAAATCAAGATACATATCTGTTTCAAACTGTGTAAGCAAGAGAAATAGTAGTTGATGGGCTAGGTTTTTCTTTAGGATGATGAAGTCATATGTTATCATCCATCGCTTATTAAATATCTCTAATGCAGTGAGGCCTGCTCATCTTCATTCTTCTATTGGTACATTTTCTTACCTATTTTTGACTTCTTTAATCTTGACTGTGAAGTGTTTCTTTTGTGAAACAATGTATCTTCAAAAACCTGCCTTTTTTACAAGACCTTTAATTATAGGGATTTAAATGAAGGAAACATTTTTTCCAAGAAAATATTTTTAATGTATACTAACCTAGCAATTTAGTATATAATCTGAAACATAGAATTGTAAAAAAAAAAAAAAAAAAAAAAAAGTGTATATTTTAAAAACCAGCATAACCTTTCCCTTTTATAATGAATGCTAGGTTAAAATACACATTGTTGATAGCTGCCAGCCAAACCCTGATTTATTGCCACACAAACCCTAAATAGCGTTCATTTACTAGTAATGTCTAATGGCAGACATGGTGGTTTGCCAGATTTGTAGGCTTTGTGAGGCTTATAAGCAGGACTGACTTGGGAAGATCATAAAACTTAATGAACTTCTCTACTGCAGGAGGTGTCCGCAGGGGAAGAGAAAGGCCTGCTTGGCTGGTTGGGCTGCTTGAAGGATTTTTTAATGTTTGAGAAGAAAATGACTATTAAAATGCTATACTTTTAAAATAATCCATCTTGAGAAAGTCAAAAGAATTTTAGGTATCAGAACTAAGACAAGAATGTAGTTTGCACATGAGTTTTGTACCCATTTAGTGTATGATCGATTAAACCTTTTATCTTTATGGCTAAAAGTGTGAGTAGCTTTCAGAGGACAGGGCAGTACTCTTAGTTAACCCTTCCATTTAATTCTTACCTTACATTTTTTGTGTTTCATTTGCATCTTTTTCTGGCCTGTTCTTTTTTTTAAAACTTTCATATAAGAATTTGCTACATTTTTTTATTGTACAGTGCTGTGTTTTTCATTTAATTTTCAATGTATAAAAAAATCAGATCAATCATCAAGTAAACATTTAGCAAAGAAATAAGAAAATTGTTATCTTTGAGTCTCAATGGTTCTGTATTTACTGTATATTTTGTTGATCTTGCACTATATCCAGTAAAGTTAACATTTGCTCTAAAGTTTTGAAAACAAATGTTTTATTACACATATGTATAATGTTTCTGTTTCAATGAGACTATTTTCTAGCTTTTAAGAGCTTTTTATTATGGACAACTCTCTCTCTTACTATATATATATATATATATATATATACATATATATATATATATATATATACACACACACACACACACAATAATATATATATGTAGAAAGAAGAGAATTTTGAACATTGTTCACCTTCAACAATGGCAACAATTGGCCAATTTTGTTTTCTCTATTACTCCTGCCCTCCTAGAATTTTTGTTGATTCAGATAGTAATAGGCCTTTAATAGTTCAAATTTTATATCAATTTTAGATAGACATTATGGTTTGTTTACACTGGGAATATTGAATGATTGAACAGGAAAAATACAAAGTCAATGTATGTTAGAATTGTCATAAATTATATTGCTTTATCAATTTTTTTCTTAAAGCCATTTAAGAATATTTTGTCAATTTTTTTCTCTTTATAGATTTATATTGTTTGCTGGAGATTGTGTAGGAAGTTTTGAAGCCTATAAGAGAATGACATGTGTCTGACTTTTCCTCCTCCCCTTTCATTCTTAAACAATAATACAATCTGTTGGTGGAAAACCTGGAAAAATTGTCATTGCCAAGCTGTTTTAGAACTGTCTGGTCTGAAGTATCATGCAGATAAACCTTTAAAATGGGATGATCTTTTCTATCCTTTTTTTTCTTTTCAATAAAAATATATTGAAGCCTGTTGTCAATACTAACTTGATCTGTGCAAGTATTCTTTTTCGTGCCTTAGTTTTATTTTTAGTGAGCTTCATTACAGATTTGTGTGGTTTTAATATTTTATTTAAGACTTTACCATGTCATTTTTATTAATTTACATAGCTTTATTCTAAATCAGAAGTATATTACTATACTGGTAATGGAGGCCCCAACTTGCTTCCAAAACACACAAATCAACCCTTTGTTTTATAACATAAAACTACATTTTTTTTCATACTGGTGATTTTCCTTTAATTAATTTTGCTTATAGTTTTAGATTTTTAGTTTATAAATTTTATAATCCGAAGCAAGATTTTAGTTAATGTCTTATTTAGCTTATATGTATTTTGGTACTGTATAGGGCATGCTGTAGGATGAAATTATATTTTATATAAAGTGAGTGTCTAAGAATTGAAACTAAATTTTCTGAACCACATAAGTCATCACTTTGTTTTATATGGATACCATATAGTATTTATTCAAAATAAATACTTGACACATCAGCACTAACATATCAAGTTAAATAAGGATTTAGACTATTTTTCCCATATTCAGGTACATGTGAAGAATTTTTAGATTTATTTTATTTCAGTATTGACACTCTGAGAATAATGTTTTATTTGTTTTCTCAGCAGGCCTGTGCTTTAGCCATTTCTCAGAGTGATGAGCATAAGTGAGGTAGTAACTGACAAAGCTGCACGGCTCCCTCCCATGCTGACCTTTTCCAAGTACTTGCTCGACTTTTATGGGCCATTCCAGCCTGGAAGTGTGAGGAGACACTCATTTACATCACAGTGTATAGTATAGTGTAAATCAGTGACTTTTTTAGGTCTGTTTACCACATTTTCTTTTCTTCTTCTTCTTCTTCTTCTTCTTCTTCTTCTTCTTCTTCTTCTTCTTCTTCTTCTTCTTCTTCTTCTTTTTTAACAAACTTATTGATGTTAATGAAACAAACTGCTATTATAGCTAGGTGATAGTGCTATATTTAGCAAATAAATTAAAAAGTAATGCTTGAGGGAGCCACTGAGAAAAATAAGACATCTTTTATGCTTTCAGACATAGAACATATTAGAAAACAAATTTCAGTCTTAAAATCTTGATTTTAACAATGCTCTTTGTAAACAGACAGTTAGAATCCCTTATTACCTTTTTTATAGACATGACATAAACATAGGATGGCTATAGTTTTTAGTGTAAAGTGTGGCTTGCTTGTATTGTACACTGTATGAATAAAGTGTGATATCTAGCAAAGGAGTTAATTCAAACAAATGTGTTAAATTGAATATGCATAGCATTTTTTCTATTTACTCTACACATAGTAACAATTATTACTGAAACAAAGTAATTATGGATAAACATACTTGTTTAAAGTTTTATATTTGTTTTCTTTCAGTTTAAGTATTTTAAAAGTGATGAGCTGTTTTGAGTACTAGCCCTTTTTGTGTGATCATATTAATGAGTTTTTGGTATACAGTGTAGTTCTTTTAATGCTGATGATTTCTCCTGATGTTTAAACCATTATTTAGGAGATGCCAGCATATGTTAGTGCAAAATGATTTTGTTTTGTTTTGTTTTATGTGGTACATCCGTTTTCAAAGCATATTTCTTAGGCATCAGCATCCAGCAGGTGGCTTTTTACATTAAAAAATTCATAAATTTTAAAATCCCATAAAATTTTATTTCAAATTCAAATTAACTGATTGAGAATGTCAACATTTCCAGTGTCTCTATATTAACATTTATAATAGAACAAATGGTTGCATATAGGAATTATCTGCAGCATAATCTAAATTAAGATTCTAAACAGGCATTACAGATGCTGGTAACTTTGGCAATTATCATTTTGTTTGGTGAACAGTAGTAAAACAGTGTGCGGTAAAAGTGTTTAGAGAGAGAGGATAAATAAATTGAACAGTTTTGCAATGCAAAGTGGTTTGTGGTGTTTTTGAGGATTTCTTGGCTCTCTCTTAACTGCTATTGTGAGCCTGGAGCAGATTTCCCCATTGCTAATGCCCTAGAAGTATTAATTCACTTTGATATGCTAATTAGAGGGCATTATGCAAGAAATGAGATTAAGTGGCAGCATGAAGCCATTTGCCTGTCAGTAAATTGAGAGCTTTAGCATCAGGAGGAGCTTTGTTTTTTTTTTTTTTTTTTGGTATGTGTTTTGTTTTTTCTTTTTTTTTCTGCCCCCCCCCTCCCAGTTTCTCTTGGTTTTGCATATAAATAAAATTGATTGAAAGCTCTAGAGAAGGCTCTGGAACATTGGGCTCCCTCTCCCACCATGATTAAATGTAATATAAAATTTTCCTTTTACGTTCTGTGTGAAATTAAGAATTTGGTCATTTAATTTCTTTTTCCTGAAATGACTTTAGCAACATCACTAGTGAATTGTTATCACTTACTTATTTACCTTTTTGTAAGTGTAAACATTGTGTACCAGTGTCAGCACTAAACTGAATTTCACAAGAATGTCTACTTGGGAGAGAAGAAAGAAGCTGGTGAATGGGCTTCAAGAAACTATATTAAATGGACATTAAGATTTTGACTTGAATTCATGGGAGTTGAACCAATAAAATTAATTAGTGGTTAAACTGCCCTTTTCAACACAACCTGTGAAATTTATATTTTATTGTGTATTGACCTGTAAGATTGCCGTATTTGATTTTCATGTCGAAAACGAAATTTCTTACTTCATTCTGCTTTTACTGGTTTGTGGCTAAAGTCAGGCATTTGATTTTTGCTTCATAAGGCTACTTTGTGATTTTTCTATTATTTTGTGAGAAAATGGATGGATGCTTAAAGGGATTGAGGAAGTGGAGGAACAGCGTTCTCTGGGCTTAAGAAAAAGTTAAGATTTCTTCAGACATCTACCTGCGTAAAGCTTTGATAGAACTGCCAATTGCTGTCTAACTACAAATCACTGGGTTGGTTAGATGGAGTGTTTGGGCGAGGAATTTGTACTGAGACTGGGTTCTAGTGTCTGAATTCCATCATGTCTAGACCCAAGAAGCCATAACTTTTCAGAGCCGTATGGATAGTTTAGTCACTACAGCTGCCATGTATGTACACTATGGGGGCTTCTGTCTCCTTGGGTCTGGGTGGGCATGTGATACCTGCTAATATTACTGGAAGTTAGGAATGTGCATACAGACGTGAAGATGAGAGCCTCTTGGGACAGAGTCCTGATGACAGTTGTGTGGGATGAGGACTTAGTAGATAACATATTAGCTACTTTTTTTTTCTATATGAAATACTGCTTACTTTAGATTTTTGTCTCTTTTCAGACTCCTCATTTGTCTCTTGATTACTTACACAATTTTATTTTAAACACATGAAGCTATTTTCTGTTGAAACAGAGAACAAGAGCTTTGAAATTGCATATTATTATTTAAACAAAAGGCTTTTTACAAGCTTTCAGGTAACTAAGCCTTGTAAATAAAGCTTCATGGAAGACTTATAGGGACATGGCATTTAATGAAAAGTCAGTCACTGCATTTAAAAAAAAGCTGAAATGGCAGCTTGCTATGTACTATGCAGGTGTCCTCAAATGAGGAAGAAGTGACTTGGACAGTCTTATAACTTTGTTTTTCTTGCTTCCTCACCTCCCCTTAAAAAAAAAAGAAAGAAACTGCCGATGAAGGTACTTGGAATTCATAGTCAGATATATCATTTTCAACTTGGAATAGGAACTAGAGCAGGAAATTGATTTTATATTTATTATGAAAGCAAGAACTCTGCCACCAACTGACAGCCGTCCATGTTTTAGTTTGTGATAATTGTTCACAGACATTACTCTGCAGTTGGTCCAGGTTATTTATAATGTTGATTGGGAGTGTTGGTCCATTGAAAGGTATGTGTATAATGAACATCTTTAATTAAATCAGGAAAAACTGAAATATTTTGTTTTTCTTTTCCACCAGATCTTGGGTGTAGGATTAACTGTCAGCACAGCTAAGAACAAGTTACAATAGATTGTACAATGATTTCTCTGGCATCATGGATGTATTTATTACCATTTTTGAACAAATTATACTAACATGAAAAGTTGTGTTTTGAAATGATTGTGTGCTAGATAAGGCGATACATTACAGGAATGGTTGGGTTTATGGAGCTTTATGTAGAGGTTTTCTCAGAAATTATAGCACAGGGCTGTCACTATAAAACCTAGTGATACAGTTGGTAATAACATACAGGGAAGATATTTTTAGGGTTTTCACTTGTTATTCAAATAAGTGAAAACCCTCCAGTTTTTCTTATCATATTTCTTTGTTAGAATCAGTGCTAAAAAAGGAAGGAATTCTTTTAACTGTGTAGGGCGTGGTGTTGACTTGTCTGCGTGTGCTCCTGCTTGGCACTTGTTAGAGCTATGGCACAGTGCTGAGGACAGCCTCAGGAGCTCATTGGCATCTTCGTTCA
>NC_051066.1:4927948-4967948 GCF_004664715.2 Peromyscus leucopus
TAGTATTGTGCTGAGATGGAGCGAGTGGGAGAAAATGTTTTATCTTCGGTTAACCCAGTTTGAGGAAAGCAGTAGCTTTTGGAGACTGTTTTTGTTTGAAATGCCTGTTAAAAATTTTGTCCTGGGATTAAAGGAGTGTATGCTTTCATTTCTGACTCTGACTCAGATGATTCTGCAATTACAGTGCCATCTTTCTGGATTACCATCTGGATTATCAGGACCTTTTGTGTGAGGTTGTGTTGGGCATTACGTCTGGACTTGCAGAATGAACAAAAAGATATTGTTACCGATTCCATGAAAACAGTCTGAATCATTCAGAAAGATGTGGAGAAGAGTATTTCTATAGTGTGAAGCCAGAGAAAATGGCAACCTGCCAAAGCTAGGTGCAGGCTCTTGTTACATGGAAGGGTTGGGCCTGTTCTCATTTCTTCTTGAAATGGCTTAATTGGTGTCAGCACCCCAGGGATAAAGGCCTCTAACACTGAAATCCACACGATTCACCCTGTCTTTGCTCAGTGTAGGGAAACTGGTAACAACTGGTGGTGAATGAGGAGTGAACGGTGCTGTAACAATACTCGATGATGTTTGGGATGACAGAAATTAATACGCACTTGCTTGAAGAAAGCAATGATTAATGGCAGTGAGCACGGGAACGCCGTTCCTCCTTTTACTCCACTTTGATGGGGATTGAAAAGCAAAAGCCTGTTTTCATTCTCTGTAGAAAGCAGAGGTCACACAGAGCACATTATAGCAATTTTTCCTCTCTGTTTTTTTATTTCATAAATATTATGATAAGCATAGATTAGATGGATTTTTTTATGAAAGCTTAAAAGGATATTTTATGTCATTTGAACATTGTTGTTTATGCACAAAGAAATCACACATTCCTCTCTTCCCTTGTTAGATCATTTCCCTTCATGTCAGAATAATTAGTATAATTAAGAATTAAAAAAGCTTACAAACATACGCTTGTGTTAATACTGCATACCATGTTATCATAGGAATTAAAGGAGCTTAGTTTTCTCGAGACTGCTAGGACAGGGTGGGACAAGGGTGCCATAAGGACTTTCACCTTTTCCTCCGCCCCTCCCCCGTTTTTCCTCAGTGAATGTTTGACGTAAATATGTTTTGCAAGGTACTTGCACTTGTCAGCAGCTTTCTTAGGCATTTGATAAAGATTCTTTCTTCTACAAGAAAGCCTGAAATAACAGAACTATACTTTGGATAATGAATTCTTCATCTGTGTAGAACTTTAAAACAAAGTACAGTGTTGGCATTTTTTTCTTTTGAGTGAGAAGGCTGATATATCTTTTGGATCCGACAGGAAGACATAAATTAATAGAGTTCTGGAGTTCAGTTTCTCATTAATAATCCATTTTGTCATGGTTCTTGGCATTGTCAGGCTAGTAGCTGGTTCATATCTTGCTGAGGGATAAAAGCAGATTCTGTCTTAAGGCACAGAGTGGGAATAAAGAGTTTATCGCCTTTGGGGGAACTACATGCTAAAAGAAAAACATTGTTTTGTAAAAAGTTTCAGATTTTGCTTAGAAATAACACTCCACATTTCCCTGGGTAAAGCTTTTAAGATTTGAAAATGGCTCTGAGAACCTTGGAATATTATAGTTTTATATCATTGCTTAGAGTTGCCTTTGCTGACAGTTTGCAATACTTTATTTTTCAGGGACAGTTTTGGTAAAGTTAATACTATTTTGTATTTTATTTTTATAACTCTACATATGATCATATGATGGTTCAAAAACAAAGGAAGAAAAATCACTATTCCTCTCTTTCTGTTAGTTGTCACTATAGTTTGTGATCTTAGTCTGTGTTCTATGCATGGGATCGGAGGTGCTGCGAAGGTTGCAGTTTTAAATCATCTGGAACCTAGCAGAAGAGTAATTGTTTGATAATTTGATGATCCTAGATTTATGTATTTATTTATTTTGAGTCAGGGTCTCATTATGTAGTTTTGCCTAGGCTGACATTTACTATGTAGACCAGGCTGGAATCAAACTCACAGAGATCCTCTGCCCTCCTAGAGCTGGGATGAAAGGTGTGCAGCCCATGTTCTGCTAGTTACCTGTTTTTATGGAGACTTGAGAAACATTCGACATTAGCATCAGCCTTGGTCACAGAGTTTTTAAATGGCACCATTTAAACTTGCTTCTGTTTATATTTTGAAGAACTTAGTTCTTATAAAGATTGAAATACTATACCCTTCTGATACTCGAGGGTGTGATCACAAGCTGTCTTAGTGCCAGGAAGCTAGTTGAGTGGAGATGGGTGCAAGTGATACAAGTTGTCTTGTCTTCCTGTGTTTCAGAGTATTTTTATCATGTATCCTGTAAGCTTTCTAAACAGATATGCTTTGGAAATAGACAAATGAAGAGTGGTTCATCTTTAAAGCCAGGATTTTATGATGATGTTCTCAGCTAGACCTGTTCTTTTTGTTTGTTCATTTTTAAACTTCCAAGTAACACATGTAGAGCGAGCAGTTATAAGTGTTTACTGAGATAGCCAGCGGTGAGAAGGGGTTTGTCTGGCTTAGAGGATGGAGGAAAGAGTGTTGCATTATTAGCTTAAGGGAGAGAATAGGAGAGGTTTCACTTATTCTACTTTGAGGGGCTTTTTCTTGTCAATAATTAATAAATCTTGATGTTTTCTGAGTCATTAAAGTCATAATTAGATAAAATTGGCCTAAGTTAATACTTATAAGTAGTATGCTATAAAGATTCATTTAGGTATGGAGGGGCTTTTTCTTTCTTTTTCCCTCTCATCGTTCTCTATGGGACTGTAAGCATTTAGAAGCCAAGGTCTTTTTATCTTCTCTCTCTCTACACACACACACACACACACACACACACACACACACACACACACGCACGTGCAAGCGCACATGCACACACACATGCACACACGCACACACGCACACAATTGAACACATTGAATCTGTACTATAATCTTCAAATTCTTTGTGCTAGTTGATTTTTGTCAACACAAAACTAGACATACCTGGGAAGGGGGACTCTTAATTGAGAAAATGGCTCCACAACATTGGTCTGTAGGCTAGTAGATGAGGCATTTTCTTGCTTTGATTGATGTGGGAGGGCCCAGCCTAATGGGGACAGTGCCACCCCTGGGTAGGTAGTCCTGGGTGTGTAAGAAAGCAGGTCAAGCAAGTCAGTAAGCAGTGTTTCTCCATGGCTTCTGCTTTAGTTCCTGCCTTGATTTCCTGCCCTGACTTCTCTCAGTGATGGACTGTTACCTGGAAGTGTGAGCTGAAATAAACCCTTTCCACCCCAGGTTTGCTTTTGATCATAGTGTTTCATCACAGCAATAGAAACCCTAAAGTAAGACATCTTTCATTTAGAAATTTATCTTACTTATATCAGCTACAGTATATATGGGAAAACTGCCAAAGTTGCTTACTTAGATCTTAAGTAATTTATATGTAAATTATTTATAAAAGTAATTTATATATATTACTGTTGCCATTGTTATCATTAATGGTAATATTCTAAAAGAAAAACTTCTGTTTGAAAACCAGTAACAAGCTTAATGTTGCTTTAATTTACCTTTAAGTTTTTTGTTTTTGTTTTTCAAGACAGGGTTTCTCTGTGTAGCTTTGTGCCTTTCCTGGAACTCGCTTTGTAGACCAGGCTGGCCTCGAACTCACAGAGATCCGCCTGGCTCTGCCTCCGAGTGCTGGGATTAAACGCGTGCGCCGCCGCCGCCACCACCACCACCGCCTGGCTACCTTTAAGGTTTTTACTTTAGAACTAAGTATGATCAAGCAATATATTTCAGAGGCAGGAAAATTTATGTTCCCAAAAGGAAGTTTTGAATTATGATGTAAGACATGTTTCTCTGTAGAGTTGGAAAGGATATTTGTTTTAGTACATGATAATGAAATCTTAAAGAGTAGATTTTGACAAGAGACATTTTGCTGACATAGAATATTTTGTTCATTTTGACTCTCAAATAAGTTCATCTGTCATAATGATTGATTTATATTCATTTTATCCTGTTCAGTTTTGTAGCTGAGTTTTCAGTCTATAAACTACAGAAATCCCTGTTTAAGTTAATGATAAATTAAATAATTATCTTCAAAGATGACTGATTGGTCACGTGTTTTTGACTAGTCCAAAGATTAGTCCTGGATTAGTTAAATCAAAAGGTACTACAATCATGAGTTATTTTAAATGACTGCTAATTTTAAATAGCATGATCAGAAACACAGAATGTGGTAAGGTATCATTTTATTTAATTGCTGTAAGTTTTTGTTTTTTTAGACTTTTGAATTGACATACACTACAGACTTGTTGAACCGTTTATTTCCTAGTTTGAACTGGACACTGGTGTGTTGCTTATCAAGTGAAGGACATGGGAAATCATGATCTTTATGAACCTGCTTTGTTAGTTGTAACTGTTAGAGTAATTTGAAAGACTTTTTTTCCCCCTTAGAAACTAAATATTTGTACTCTCCAGCCATGGAAATGGTGGCTCTCTGAACGGCTGTACTGAAAACAGTGTGGGTGACTGGTGTGTTTGGGACTGCTAACTGGTGAATCACAGCAGCTCTGTGGTGTGGGTGGATGTCAGGCTAGTTAAAACCATTACACACATTGCCAAGGATTTTGTTTCATGGAAACTATTAAGATGTGGAAAGTTCACAACTATTTGATGAATATTTTATTCCTTTTTCTTCTTTATTGCTAAAAATTATGTAATTTAGATATTCTTGATTTTCTTCTGTACTGTCATAGATAAATCTGCCCATCCTGACAGTTGGTGTCTGTATTTCTAGAAAAGTGTGATTACTTAGAAAGGTTTGAGTACAATTTCAGGGAGTTAATAATTGACACCTAGAACATCATTAACGAATCTCTCCTGGAAACACGGGATTTCAGGTTCTGTTTTCTGTTTTGTTCTTTTTTGACACAGTCTCATTTAGCCTAGTCTGACCTAGTCTTGAATGGGTACTGTGTAGCCACAGATGAACTTGAACTTCTGATCCTCCTGCCTCCTCCTCCTGAAGGCTGAGATTACAGGAGTGCTCCTACCCCAGCTGGGAGCTTTTATTTGGTGATAGGAATGGAACCCAAGGCTTAATGCATGCCAACAAGTAGTTTACCAGGGGAGCTGTAGTTTCCTGCTTCCCTCCCCCACTTTCTTCCTCCTTCACTCCCTCAGCCCCTTTCTTCATTTTTTAAAACATCTTTTGCCCCAGTTTGTAAAGCTTTCTTCTTGGGAGCCTGTTAGATTTACTCTCAGCAAAGGTCCTACTCATATTCCTAGCACCAGAGATCCTTGAACCTAGTGAATGTTTGACCTTCTAGGGCAGAAACCGAGGAAATGGAATTGAACTATTATTACCTGAGTGGGAAGAGCAGGCAGCAGTGAGATCAAGGGGAAGTGGGTTAGAGTGAAAGGATGTGGAATGAGCAGGAGAGCTGAATTTGAGTTGTTTAAGGACTTATTGGGCAGGTTTGTTTGTTTGTTTTGTTTGTTTTGTTTTCTCTTGTTGTTTCGACAAGGTTTCACTATATAGCCCTTACTGGCCTAGAACTTGCTATATAGACCAGGCCGTCCTCACACTCTCAGAGATCCTTTTGCCTCTGCCTCTAGAACGCTGGAATTAGAAGGATGTGCCACCATGCCCACTTTCCAGCTAGGTTGACTGGATAATGATGATGGTGGTGGTGGTGATGATGATGATACCATTGGTTTCAGCCTGAGTGCCAGAAGTTCCCTGGCAATTTGTCATATTGGCAACTCTTCTCTTGCTTGGTGCTATGAGATTTAATTTTTTACCTTGTGGTAGAGTTTCTTTAAAATGCACACATTCCTTGGATAAGAATGTGTATTTTGTTTGTTAAACTTTGCTGAATTAACACTTTTGAGCAAACTACATCAAAGATTCTTAAACTCTAATCTTAGGACCTCTTTATATTAATATAATTTTTTATTTATATGGGCTCAATATAGATTAGTATTTAACTGCAGTAGAAATTAAAACAAATTAAAAATATTTCTGTTTCTTAGTCCATTGCATACAAGCATAAATAACATTGTGATTATCTGCTCATTATATCCCAAACGCTATTTTTTGAAACTGTATAAAGCAAAAGAAGATAGCATGAAGACCGGCATTGTTTACAGTTTTGCAGTTCTCTTTATTGTCAGGCTTACTAGAAGACAGATGGATTTTCATTTCTACTTCTGTTGTCTGATTTCATATGGCTGATGATCTCCCGGTATAACCCTGCCTGCTTGGAAGTGGTGATCCGCCTCTGCTTCTGAAGTGCTGGGATTATAGGCACTTGACACTATACCTGGCTAGTTTGCACTTCGATTGTTTCTTCTACCTGTGTAGGACTTTGTCACATCATTTCTTAAGTATCTGAAAAATATTGGTATGGGTGGGCATCCTTATCTTCCAAATGTTAGCAGTTCATTAAACCTTATCAAAAAGTTTTATTTGCTTATATTATCACAAAACTCACCAAATTATCACTAAATGTAAAAACATTATTTCATTGGTGGGGGTACAGTTCAAGGGCCCCGTGAACGAGTGCACACCAGGCACCTGCTCTACCGCTTAGTGATACCCTCGGGTAGAAAACATTTTTTTTTTTTTTTTTGATTTTCGAGACAGGGTTTCTCTGCGTAGCTTTGCGCCTTTCCTGGAGCTCACTTGGTAGCCCAGGCTGGCCTCGAACTCACAGAGATCCGCCTGGCTCTGCTTCCCGAGTGCTGGGACTAAAGGCGTGCACCACCACCACCACCACCACCACCACCACCACCACCACCGCCCGGCGGGTAGAAAACATTTTAAGACTTGAAAAGCTGTCATGCAGTAATGGATGTTTCAAAAATCTAAAATTTGCTTAAAAGTTTGTATTTTGTCTTTGGCATCCAAACTATCCATTGTTTTTCTCGAGGAATCAGGCTTACTTGGTTCTGTTTTGAAAAAATTGTCCTCCCAAGTCTCTAAGCCTTAGTGTCAGTCATTCTGAGTGAGTGAGTTGAATCAAAAACTCACAGGTGTGCTTGTGCCTTTGCCTAAGGCATTGGGCATTGGACAGAATTCTGATTTTGTCACAGAATGTTAGACATATACTCAAGTCATAGTTGATAATTGTTAGTTTCATTAAGGTCATTCTGAAGTGACACCCCCCACCCCATCCCCCACCCCTGGTTTAACCTGTAATGCTAGAGGCATAGACAGATGTCTGTCACTGTTAGTGGAATGTGGTGCTACTGCTGTGCCTTGTGCTAAGGCACCAGCTATTCAGTCCACTTTTGCTTTGTGCCCCATCAATGGAAATGTCAACACAGTGACAAAAAGGCCACTATCTTAGAACTGTGAAAATAACTGACTGTACTTTCTAAAGGACTGTGGACCACCTTTGAACAATGGAAGTCTATGTGAGGTGAGATACATATATAATTTACTCTGAGTCCTTCACTTTTTCTTTGTCTGTTTCACTTGACAGAAAAGTTACTTGAAAAAAACAAAACAAAACAGATATTTAGGATGCTGATTCTGAAGACAACAGTATAGCCTCAAGTCTTCCTTCTGATCCAGGCTGGATCGAGGGTAGTATTTGTTAAGTACTTTCCTGAGTATAATGTTCAGGTAAATATTCTCCATTGTTAAAACATCATTTGCCCTTCGAAAGTGGACCCTGTAATCAGCCTTGGCTGCACACACAAAGAAAAGAGGGACAGACAAATAGATGCACATTTGTTGAGTCATAGTTCTCCATGCAGAACTTGTGTAAGTTTCCTGGGATGCATGGGCAAGTCACTGAGTAATTATTTGCAAAATAAATGTTTGGTTAGAAGCTTAGGATCTCATTCAGCTGTAATGGTCCATGATTCTTTAGTTACTAGTTAGCTTTTAACCATTTATTAACATTTATTCTTTAATCTGAACATATTAGATAGGGTTTATGCTTACTATCATGTTGATTAAGCATTGACTTTTTTTTTTTCCCCCCCTGGAGCTGAGGACCGAACCCAGGGCCTTAGTGCTCTACCACTTATGTACAGAGAAGAAGAAATGTGAGTGTTTGATGGTTGTGCAATTGGGGAAATAGTTAATATAACCCTGAGTTCTGTCTTTATCTTTTACTAGCACAGCAGAGAAGGAATGTTTGAGTTTAGACTTAACACACAGATCTGTGAGTTGCAGAGTCTGTCATGGGTAGATCCCAATGTTGCCATGTATTGTATGAACTACTAAAAGCAAATTCCCAAAGTAACGAGTGGATCTGAATGTAAGTACTGTCGATTCTGAACTCCCTTTAGCTCCATTAATTTTGACCCGAGAACTGTACTTTCTTTTTGAAAGGCAAACCAGTCTTTGGATAAGACACATTTTGATTGTCCTCTGACATTTGCAAAGAAGCAATGAAGTTCAGTAGGGGAAAATGGCCTCCAAATCCAGGTTTCAGCCAGCCCAGCCCAGCCCAGCCCAGCCCAGCCTCGATGTCTTTCTTTTTTCCTTTTCCATATTTAGAATGCTATGAGAGGGATTTGGTGAATCCTGGAAGGTGCAATTCAGCTTCTTGAGAAGGAGAGAGGGCGCCTGTGATGCAGTTTTGTGTTCAGGCAAATCAAATTGGAAAGGTGGAAAAGCTGCCATTGTGGCAGTATTTAAGGAAAAAAGACTCCAGAGACTGTGTGTTTTGGAAATATTTGACAACATTAGCAACATCAACTACTGACACAAAAAGAACCACCTCTTTGGCAAATCTTCCACAGCTGTGCCTAGAAAAGCAGCTTCATTGGAACGTTCCCACAAACTGTCATCAGCCACGCCGCAGCAGCTTCACAAATCAGAAATGATATCTTCAGGCACTGCTGTCAAGTGCTATTCAAATAATACCAGCCTCACATTTGAATAACAGCAGACATTTTGAATTAATTAATCAGATGAGATAGTCTAGGCCTTTTCTCATTAGTCTCTGGGTCAGGCTGGGGAAGATATATGTGGTGGTGATGATACACTTGCCTTTAATCATGATTTATGAAGATTTAGGATTGTGTGTGATTTGTCAGAGGTTCTGGGAAAAGGCTGGTGCATATTTCATTACCTAATCTGAGATTGATTTTATGATGCTAGCAGAGCTCACACTGTTGTTCGAGTGCGTGGGAAGTTCAGGGCACCACATGCAGGCTTCTCGCTGCCTTGTCTTTGCAGCTGTCAGCCAGTGCTGTAAACCTCAACAGCTCGTAGTTAGCCGTTCTTGCTTTAATTGTGGGCAGAGTTTTTACTATGTTCAATGGGAGAAGTTTCAGTGGTTGTTGAGCTAAAATACATACAAGACATTATAACTATGACCTGGTATGAATCATAAACAAAGTTGGTAAATTTCATGGGTTGGTCATGGTGAGGATACAACATTTCATGGCTTGTCAAAGATTAATAGAGAAACCTCATTAAAACGGTGCAGATACTAGAAGAAAAAACCAGGGTACTTTTCCTTATGTTATCATAATTATGCTCAGGATTAATTTTAGCCCAACTAGGATATAAAATCATATTTTTGTCTGTTCAAACCATTAATAATTTATTGTAAACTCAAATAATTTATGCAAAAACATCTAGTTCAGTACCTGGTGTGCAGGGTGGTGGTAGAGTGAATGAGATAGTGCTGGTGGGTGAGGATGGGGTGATGGTCATGGTGATGGTGGGGTTAGGGATACATGGGTAAGAAAATGAGTGTTAGCCTTTTAGCATCTGGGCATTGTACTGACTTACTCAAAAGTGGATTCTTCGGCACCACCTGCCTCTGTAGACAGTTACATATTTATAAACTGATGTTTTTTTCTCCCTTCTCTCACTCAAACTAAAATACAAGTTGCATGAAATATTTAGGAATAATAAGGCCATTTTAAATCTTGTTGTACCACTTTAAAGGTTACTTTTCCTTTTTTTAGGGTCATCTGTCAGGTATTGTATTACTGGGGTGACTGATCAGTGCTTTGGGTACTGGTTAGAATTGGTATAGCAATGCCTGGCACATCTCAGTGCATTAAAGGCTGACAGTTCTAACTGGTGTTCACTTTGGGGAGGGCGGTTTACAGAAACTAGGATATGTTGATATTAGGAGAGAACACTACTTAAGGGTGGATTGGAGGCAACTTGTCGAAGAACAACACTGATGTCTGAATGCGGTAGATCTGGGTCCCACTCTTAACTGCTATGTAATTGATCTGTAACCTTGGCAAGTTACCTAATCTTTTCTGAGGTTTAGTTTTCGAAAGCGAGGCCATTAATACCCAGCTTTCAGGGGTGTGGCGGAGATTAGGGGGAATGTGTGTGTGTACAATACCTAATGAGTTGTCTGCAATGTGGCAGGTGTATCATAAATGACAAGCCATTGCTATTACTTTATCTGCTCTCTTATTTATTAAAGAAACTTTTGGAGATCCAGGCATGGGGGCACATCCTAGTACTTGGGAGATGGAGGCAGGAGGTTTGTCACCCTTTGCTACATAATGGATTTTAAGCCAGCCTGGGCTATATAACACCCTGCCTCAAAATAAAACCAAATTTTAAAAAAGCACAAAAGAAACACGGAGGACTTGCTGTATTCCATGATACAAGTTCCTCAGAGACACAGCAAATGCTTTCTGTTAAACAACAGGGTGGATCATGCAAGCAGGATTATTGAGAAGGATGAAGGGTAGGCAGGGACTGTGTTAGCTGTGGGAGTAAGGCTTTGCACAAGGTCTTCAGTCTGCATTGGGTAGCTCTGATTGGTACCATCCAGAGGAAAGGATAAGGATTGTCCATGATTTGCTTCAGAAACCGTTGGAATAAATGTTGGTCAGTGGTTACATGTAGAAGTTAATAGTAGGGATTTAAAAAGGGCAACAGTAGGTTAAATAAAACTGAGAAGTGAGGAGGCTTCAATGATCGCTTAGACCCATTTTATCTTCACTGATGTGCTGGCTCACTCCTATTTATCCTTCAGATCCTGAGCTGTGTCCTTCTAGAACAGTGGTTCTCAATCCATGGGTCATGACCCCTTTTGAGGGTCACATATCAGATATTTACATTATGATTTATAACAGTAGCAAAATCATAGTTACAAAGTAACAATGAAATAAATTTATGGTTTGGGTCACCACAACATGAGGAACTGTATTAAAGGGTCGCAGCATTAGGACGGTTGAGAACCACTGCTCTAGAACATGTTTTTAACTCTCAGTTCTTTTTAAAAATTACCTCTTATTTACTTGTATGTATGCATTTGTGCAGGTCAGAGGATAACTTTGTGGAATTGTTTCTCTCCTTCCACCTTTACTTTCATTCCAGGGTTGAATTCAGGTCACCAGGCTTCTTGGCAAGTCCTGCTGAGCTCTTTTGTTGGCCCAGCCTCTCAGTTCTGTTAGTTATCTGTTTTAGGTGCCCAACATCATCCTGTTTTGTTTTGTTCCCACTTTGCTGTTATGCTCATGACACTGTATTTAAGTTTTTTTTTTCTGCCAGTGAACTGTGCACTTGACTAGAACAGAGTGTGTTTTGTCCTCTAGAGGTGTCTTTTCTGTCATCATGAACTCAGTGTGTACATGATGGGGAAGGAGAAAGTAAAGTGCTTGTTAGTTCTGGGTGAAGGCAGTGGGGGTGGTGTTGTCATTAACTCAGGGAACTAGAGTGAGATGCCAAGGGCTGTGTGCTATGTTTATTATCACCTAGTTAGAGAATGTCACATTATTTCCTAAGTGTTTATATCAATCAATGCATGCCAGAAGTGTATGATTATTCCATATGCTTGAGGATACTATTTTATATTTAAGTAAAATTCCACAATATGAAATTAACCATTTGAACTATACAGCTTGGTGTCATTTTGTACAGTCACAGTTGTGTGTGTGTGTGTGTGTGTGTGTGTGTTTTTAAAGAGACAGTGTTTCTCTGTGTAGTTTTGGTGCCTGTCCTGGATCTCACTTTGTAGACCAGGCTGGCTTTGAACTCACAGAGATCTGCCTGGCTCTGCCTCCTGAAAGCTAGGATCAAAGGTGTGTGCCATTGCTGCCCTGCTTCCCCGCCCCCCACCCCAGTCACAGTGTTACACAACCACCATTTTACTCTCGTTCCAAAACATTTTCATCATCTCAAAAGAAGCCTTCTTTACCCATTGTTATGCAGTTACTTTTTTTTTTGCCCATTCCCTGCAAATGGAAACGTGTTTCCTATCTGTATAGATTTATCTTCCCTGGATGCTTCATATTAGTGGAATCATATAATGTGTGGTCTTTTCACTGGCTTATTCCAGCTAGCAATGTTTTAAAGGTCCTTCTATGCTATAGCATTTATTAATATTTCATTCATTCTTATGGCAGAGTAATATTCCATTATATGGATGTACTGTAGTTTATCAGTTGATAAAAATAAATTTCTCATTTTTGGCTCTTGTGAATAATGCGGTTATGACCATGTGCAAACATTTGCTTGATTATATGTTTTCGATTCTTTGGTATCTATGTGTAGATGTTGCTGGATCTGGATCACATGGTAACTATATTTAAATTGTGTGTGTGTGTGTGTGTGTGTGTGTGTGTGTGTGTGTGTGTGTTTGGGAATTGAACACAAGGCCTCAAGCATGCAATCCCCTGCCTATCCTTATTTTAACTTTTGAGGAAATGGCAAACTATTTTCCATGGTGACTATAGCATTTTACAGTCATATCAGCATTATATGGTCCTAGTGTGTCAGCAACACTTGTTGTTTTTACATATTGCAGTGTTCCTGCTTTGGTCTAGTATTTTCTCATTATGTCTCCATTCCTCCCTTCTGGAATGGCAATGTATATTCTGTGTCATTACATTTTGTAATTTGCCTTTTGATTTTGATCTTACATGGGGTACAATTAAAGGTAGCCTTGCATTGTAGACGGGACCTTGGGCTTTTAAATTGTTTTGATTGTGAAAGACTGTGGGGACTTTTTGAAGTTGTGTGCAGTGTCTGTGAAGGCCAGAAGAAGAAGTTGGATCTCCTGCAAGTGGAGTTATCAGTGGTTGTAAACTACCTAGTGTGGGTGCTGGGAACTAAATCTGGGTCCTCAGCAAGAGAGAGCTGTTCTCTTTCTTAACCATTGGACGATTTCTCTAGTGTTCCCATGCCCCGCCCCCTGTCCCCAAACTGATCTTTATATGTTGATCTTGTGCCTTGTAAGTGCTCAAATTTTATCGACTCTAGTAGACTTTTTGTGTTTTTGGGGGTCATGCCATCTACAGAAACAGAGAGAAGGAGAGAAAGAGGGAGAGGGAGAGGGAGAGAGTTAAGTTTTGCTTCTTGTCTTGCTTCCTTGACCTGGCAAACTTTCAACAGTGTTGAATAGCTCTGGAAGAAATAGTTCGTTCTGCCTAGTTTTGATCTTAGTAAGTTTTGACTCATCACTGTGCATGATGATAGTTGTAGGTTTTTCATAATTGTCACCCCCTTAAAAATTATAAAGATTTTTTTAATGTATATAACTATTTTACCTGCATACATGTATGTGTACCACATGTGTTATGGTAACCTTGGAGTTCTGGATGGTTACAAGTTACCATCTTGGCTTTTCTGTTTTGATTACTAATTCAATGTTTTTTAGAGATCATCTCAGATGACTATTTTAAGTCTGTATAGGTAATTTGAGTGATTCAAGAAATTGTCTATTTCTTCCGAGTGGTGGTGGTTATGCAACATTGTTCATAGTATTCTTATTTATTTCTGCAGCATTGGTGATAGATTTGGGCTTTGCTGTTCATAGTATTCTCTTACAATCTTTTGATTTCTGTAGATTAGTAGTAGTATCTCCACTTTAATTTCTGAGTTTTATTTTGGCTCATCTCCTTTTTTCCTTTTATAGCTAGAGTGTGCTCATTTAAATCTTTCAAGAATCAAATTTTGACTTCTGATTCTATTTATTTTTATTCTGCTTTGGCAATTTTCACTTCAGTGTTTATTATTTTCTTTCTCTTGCTAGCTTATATTTACTTTTTTTTTTTCCGAGACAGAGTTTCTCTGTGTAGCTTTGCAGCTTTTTACCCTTCCCTCTTTGTCTTTCTTTCTTTCTTTCTTTCTTTCTTTCTTTCTTTCTTTCTTTCTTTCTTTCTTTCTTTCTTTCTTTCTTTCTCTCTCTCTCTCTCTCTCTCTCTCTCTTTCTTTCTTCTTCCCTTCCTTCCTTCCTTCCTTCCTTCCTTCCTTCCTTCCTTCCTTCCTTCCTTCCTTCCTTCCTCCCTCCCTCCCTCTCTCTCTCTCTCCCCTCCCTCCCTCCCTTCCTTTTCTTTCTTTCTTTTTTTTAAATCTTTCTGTGTTGCCCAAGCTTGTCTTAACTCCTGAGGTGCAGGTGATCACCCTGTCTCAGCCTCTTTGATAGCTTGGACCAAAGGCATGGGCCACTGTAAAATACCTTTAAAGTAGCCATTTGCAGCCTCCCCAAGTAGCTCAGACAGACTACAGATGTATGCCATAGAGCCTAGCTGCTGCTGCTGCTGCTGCTGCTGCTGCTGCTACTGCTGCTGCTGCTACTGCTGCTTTTTACCCCTTTAAAGGATAATTTTAATTAGATACAAAATTTTAATGGCAATGTTTTAATTTTACTTTGTTCCCTTTCAGTATTGTATGTATGTATATATGTTATGTATGTATGTATTTCTTTTTGGTTTCTTCAAGACAGGGATTCTCTGTGTAACAGTCCTGGTTGTTTGGAATTCATTTTGTAGACCAGCCTGGCTTTGAACTAATGAAGATCTACCTGCCTCTGCCTCCAGAGTGCTGGGATTAAAGGCGTGCACCACCACCACCACCACCACCACCACCACCACCACCACCACCACCACCACCACCGCCTGCCTACCTTTCAGTATTTTAAATACATCACCCCACATCCTTCTTATGAACATGGATCCTGTCAAAGAACTTGACTGCCAGTTTTACTGAGGACATTTTGAGCATGATGAGGTACTTCTCTTGCTTCTGTGTGGATCCTTTTGCATTTAATTTGGAGCTAATTGAAACTTTTGCATACATAGATCTGTGCCTATGCAACCAAAAGGTCTCAGTCATTACTTCAGAGACTCCCTCCTGTCCTTCCCTTCTTCCTTTTGGTACCCCCAGCATGAGCATATGGGCATGCTTGTTGCTGTAAGTTCTCATAGCCTTGCTCTTTGCCTTCTTTTCATATCTGCCCCTCACAGCTCTTCTTTGAGCAGTGTTCAGCTTTGTGAATGAGTGTATGCATATATATATATATATATATATATATATATATATATATATGCTCTGCCACCATACTGCACCTCCAACCCTCAAAGAGTGACGTCAGAGCAATTCCCTTGGCTGCTAGAAACTGAGATAAAGGGAAAAATAAAAAAGAGGGAAACAGAAAAAGAAGGAGGAATAGATACTGCCCTTGGGGTATCTTCTTGCTTAGCCTGGCCAAGCAGTGCACCCTCGTCTTTGTTTTCTGTGCTTGTGCTTAGCCCCCAACATCAGGCAGGAGTGAGACTTCAGAGCATCCCCGTGTCTCTTATATGGCTTTCTAAATTCTCAAGTGTGGGCTGTGCTTGGGAGTCCTCTTTCCTAGACAAAGGTCCCTGGTACCCAATCTTTGGTGCTCCCCACCCTGCTTTTTTTATGATTTGGAGAAATGCCCTATTTTTCTGAGTGACTTCTGTATCAGGTGAAGCAAAACAGAGCCTTCTATTTGTTCTTCAGACAGCTCTCAGAAGGTCAGAACAAACAAAGCTCTTTGGTAATAAGGTCTGCTCCTTCAGAACCAGAGGTCAGCATCCCACCTGACACTCAGTGTGGTTTTGGAGATCACCACTGAGGCAGGTTGGTAGACTGGGGGGTGTATACCCTCCTGTTTTGTGGTGTTCCACTTGTCTGCATAGTTACTTCAGCATTTGTTGCTATAAAGTTTTATCTCCCAGAGTTCTGGATTTGCTTTGTACAGTTTTTATTTGGCTTTTCGAAGTTTCTGAGGAAAGACTGGCCTTTGGTGCTGCTTCCTCCATTATTTGCTATTGTCCTGGAAACGGGCTCAGTTTTGAGTATGTTAACCTGAGGTGCCGTGTGTGGCTCTGTGGGTATTCCAACAGTACTTCCATCTGTTTCTTTCTTAGGGAAGAAGTCAGAGCTTTAGATAAAGGCTGGAAAAAATACAAGGAGTTTAAATTGCTCTGTGAGAGTATGAGGAATTCCCCCATTGACTCCACCGTGGAGATGAAGGCTAATAGTCATGGAGTTTTAAAGTCCAGAAGCCCCTGGCAGAGTGGAGTAGGGAGGATCAGGCATAGAGGGTGGTTCCCCCACCGAGAAGTCCATCAGATGGCCCCAGAAAGAGGAAAGAGAGGAAACTTATCTTAAGTTGTTTCTCTAGAATGATGGAATTTGAATGAGAGGAGGAAAGGAGTTGGTGATAACTTGCTGGTGACTTAGAATGAAATCTTTTTTCTCCTTTATGTTGACAAGAACATCAAGTCTGTGAGAGAACAAGAGTAGATAGCAAATGGTGTATCAGAGGAGGGTGGAGGCATAGAACTAAGGTCATAGAGAAGTAGATGCAGGACATTATCTTTTAAAGAGTTTGCAAAAATACATAAGCCTTTAGCCCAGCACTCGGGAGGCAGAGGCAAGAGTGGGCGGGTCTCTAAGTTCCAGGCCAGCCTGGGCTACAGAGTGAGTTCCAGGACACCGGGGCTTCATAGGGAGACCCTGCCTCAAAAATAAATGAATCAGTCAATCAATAAATAAATACAATGTATAATTTTGTACATATTTGTAGGGTGCAATCAGACAATTAGTACATATTTATAATATATAACAATTAGGTCAGGGTAATTAGAATTTCTACCTGAGACATTTCATTCTGTTTACCTTAAAACATATCCTAAGTTGTTTTACAGGATAATCATCTTACCTCTGCTGTAGTGAATTAAAAAAAGAACCTGCCATAAAACTGCTAGAGTCAAACCCAGGACCTTGTACATGCTAGAGTCAAACCCAGGACCTCATACATCCTAGAATCAAACCCAGGACCTCTTACATGCTAGAATCAAACCCAGGACCTTGTACATGCTAGAGTCAAACACAGGACCTTTTACATGCTAGGCAGGAACTCTGCCATGGAGTTACTCTCTCAATCTCCTACAACTTTATTTTCATTTATTTATTTATTTTGAGATAGGGTTTCACTATGCAGACCAGGTAGACCTTGAACTCACAGAAATCTACCTGCTTCTGCTTCTGAAGTGCTCAGACTAAAGGTGTGCACCATCATACCTGGCCCCTACAACCTTTTGAGATCAGTTATTCATCGCTGTGTAACAGATACCCCCATATTCAGCATTTAGCAGTTTTAAAATAGCAAACATTTATCATCACAGAGATTATTTTTATTCTTATTTATTTATTTTTTGTGTGTGAACTAATTGTGTAGGCATAGTTGAAATGTTTTCATGTTGGGTGCAGTTATGGGAGGATTTGCCTCTTTGACCCAGGTTCTTGCTGATAGCCAGAGATACCTGCCCTTTTCCCAAATGGTCTATCTGTAAACTAGCTTACAGCATGGCTGTTGGCTTCCCTCACAGTGAGTGAAAGTGGGGCTCCAGGTGGAGGTCAAGATATTATGCACCCTAATCTTGGAATGCTACTACTGCTGCCATATTCTCTTTTTGTAGAATTGAATCTTTAAGTCTAGCTCATGATCAAAGAGAGGAGATTACATATGGGTGAGACTATCAGGGGCTGGTATTACTTGGGAGCTGGGTACTGTTTTGGGTAATGGGTTGTGTAGTCTCTTCCTATAGTGGTTATTCCAGTGTGTACTACATTAAAAACTTGACTAAAGTAGACTAAAGTCTCGGTGGTCTGTGCCTAAGTGGCTGATAAGAGCATTGAGGGCATTAAAGGTCTAGGTTTGTTTCCATGGATTGCTAGTTGCTATGTTATGAGAAGTCGAGAGACTGCTTTAAGATTTCTGGGTTTGTTTTTTTTGTGCTGCTGGGAATCAAACCTAGGGCCTCATACTTGCTAAGCAAGCTCTCTACCACTGCTCTGTATTCTCAACTTTTGTTATATCTGCAAAGCAAAATGTATTAAAATAGGGGAAATGCAAATGTATATTTAAAAAGTGAGAGAATTGATTTTTATTTGCATAAACTCTTAACTGTGTATGAGGAAAAATAATTATGATCTATATCATCTGACAAAAAGAGAAAAACGATCAAGGTATAGCAGCTGTTTTAACAATTTATGTATTTATATGATTTTTATAGTTTGCTCCCGTTGTTAACTATTATGTATTGTGTATTAACAAATAAAGATAGTAAATGTACATTATATAATTATACCTGTATATTTACATACAGAGGTTAAATATGTATGATATATATTCATATATAAAGATAAATTAATTTATACGTTGTACACTAGAACTGTAGTGTTATGAAGACATCCTGAGAGTAAGGGACAACTGACAGCCTGAGAAGTGTTAGAGTATGTAGATATTTTCATACTGTGTGTTTGAGTATACATGTGTGTCTGTGTGTCCACATGTGGAAGCTAGAGAGTGATCTTTCAGATATTTACCTCTATTGCCCTGTCCTTTTTTTTTTTTTTTTTTTTTTTTGAGGCAGAGTCTCACCGAACCTAGAACTGGTTGTTTCTTCTACACTGGCTAGCTAGGAAGTCCCCAGGATCCACCTGTCTACCAGTAATTACAGATGTGCACTGCCACACCTAGCTTTTATGTGGGTTCTGGGGATCTGAATTCAGGTCCTCAGGTTTGCAAGGCAGGCATTTTACTGATGAACTCATCCTCAGCCCCAAGAAATTTATTTTAAATCAGTTCTTTGGCTTGCATATAATTTTATCATTTAGTAAAGATGAGTAAATTTTACTGAATACACTTACTCAGTAAGTAAGATGGGTGTGCTTGCTTATTTTGACATAAAGAATGAAATATTGAGTAAATATTTGATACTGTGGTGCATAGAGCTTTTCCAGCATTTTCTTTCTTTTCTTTTCTTTTTTTTTTTTTTTTTTTTTTTTTTTTTTTGGAGCTGGGGACTGAACCCAGGACCTTGTACTTGCTAGGCAAGCGCTCTGCCACTGAGCTAAATCCCCAACCCTTTTCCAGAATTTTCTAACACTTTTCTGTTGTTTGTTTTTGACATAGGCTTACCTGAAAGTCATGGCAATCCTCCTGCCTCAGTCTCATGACTGTTAGGTTCATAGGTTTGAGCCACCAGACTCTGTATTTGACTTTGCAGTTAGTTGTCAATATTGAGAATGCCACTTGGCATGAATATGTACTACAAATTGTAGAATTTTTTGGGTTAGTTCAGAAATTGTTGAAGATTTTGTTCTGATCCCATGTCAGAAATCATATAATGATTCAAAAAAAAAAAAAACCACACACACACACACACACACACACACACACACACACACACACACACAAACTAAAGCGGCCAGCACAAACAGCAATTTTTAAAATAAAACATTCCAGCACAATTCAACCTGAAGATAGAATAATTTGATATCTACATTGTGAGGAATAATAGTAGAAAATTAATAAGTCTCTTTTCTATAATAAAGCTGAAACATTTTGTTTCTATAAGAGCAGAAAAGCTTCTACAGTAGTAACATTGTAGTTTATGACACCCAGTGTAATCTGAGCTGAGATGTTTCAGGCTGTGTTTGTTGACATTGTGTCATGGCAGCATGTACAGTATTAAGAGCACAGATTGTATGTTCAGAACCATGGCTGCAGTGAAGTCAAAGACCTCAGATATATTATACATTGTATGTTCAGAAGCCTTTCTCTGCTTGTTGTTAAAGCTTTCACAGCCCCCATTTTTGTTATGTTACCACACATGTGGGCCAGACCCCCAGTTTAAGAAGCTGTGCCTTAGTCCATGGATTGGAGAGTAGCTAGCTCATCTCCAGGGTGTCATCCCTTGGGAAGAGCCTCCCCTGGCAGCTTCAGGTGATGGCTCCACACTAGGAAGCATTGGTTTCTCATGCTTTTCACATGAATCCAGAATTGAGAATGTATAATTTTTATTTTTGTTACTTAAACAGCTTTATTGAGGCACACTTCATCTACAATAAACTGCATATACTTAATTTATAATTTGGTTAAATTTTGACTTATGTGTACACCTGCAATGCTATTACTACAGTCAAGATAATGAACATATCCATCAGCCTTGAATTTCTTTGTACCCATTGCATGAATTTTTAAACTACAATACATTATGCTAAAATAAATGTATGTAATAAAGCCACTCTTGCAGGGAATTTAGTGAGTGATCACATTTTAAGTTTTCTGTTATGAGGATTTTTAGATGTGCACAATTAGAGAATAGTACTATAGCCTGGCATATTCAGTCACTATATGAACATGCTAGAGAACAATACCATGATGTATTTTGTCACTGGCCTGAACATGGTAGAGAGCAGTACTGTAACCCTTTGTATTCAGTCATTGGCCTGAACATGGTAGAGAGCAGTACTGTAACCCTGTGTATTCAGTCACTGGTCTGAACATGCGATAGCATTTTAACCTCACTGACACAGAGCTTATATGTTTTGGTTTTTTGCATATGTAGTGTTTTTTTTTTTTTTTTTTTTTTTTTTTTTTTTTTTGCAAAAGACTATATTATGTGTATTCTTTTTTTTTTTTTTATAAATGATTAAAGTGTGCAGTTATAGAGTCACTGGAAAAATGTGTTACAGGAGTATGGGAGGAAAACTGTATTTTCTACTTCTGTGTTTGGTAGAGCCTTGCTATTTAAAAGTGTGCAATGTTGAATATCTGGCCATCACGTGGAAACTTACTAGAACTGTAGATTCTCTTGCTCCTCCCCAGACCTACTGAATCAGAAATTGTACTTTAACAAGTTTTAAGACAGTTACATGCATCTTATATTTGGGCAACAGTGAAATCTTAGAATTAAAAAAAAATCTCTTAAAGTGAGGTAGATGAATGGAAGATAATTGGAAGTCTGACTCAGTTATGGCTCAGTTTCTACAATTGAATGATGCCATGGACAGTACTGTGAGAAGTATATCTCTGAGCTTTCTCTATGCCATTGTTTTTGACTTATTAAAAGATTGCTAAGGATAAACTAACAAACAGATACCCTAAAGTATTATGATTACCTGTTTATCCCTCTAGCCAAGATTATGTCTGGTCTCTGAAGTGGAGAGTAGATAGAGCCTTGTGCTTATTATTTTTAATAACTCTGTAAGTTAACACAGTCTCTTGTTCCCACCCCATCCCAAAGACAACAGGGCCAAGCAACCAAAGACAGAATTAAACACTTCTCAGTGTGCACACCAAGGGAGGACCTCATGCTGTCTTCTATCTAGCTGGCCAGGAAACCCTTCCATTAGCCTCTTCCTAATGTTTGCACTGAATGAGCCATTACGTTCTGAAGGCAGTGCTCACTGAATCCAGTATTGATGCACTCACTTACCAACTCCTCTGCCTCTGGCAGAACAGCCTTTTACTAATGACGGAGTAGAGCAGCAGCCATAGGCTTCATCCCTACTTGCTGAGAAACCGTGTGATCCTGCTTCCCTTTCCACCGTTCTTATTTGTAGGGTCCCATTCTAATTATATTCTTTGTGCCCATGCTCCAGAAGCATTTCCAGATGATTATTACTGGCTAATGGGGATACTTTCTGGAGGTTTGCCGGTAGAATCATGTCCAGGATCAAAACACATCTGAGATGTATTGTAGTAGAGTTAGAGTAAGATTTTAATATCTTAAAGAATGTAGCAGTGTAGTTCTAATTTGTGATGTTTTCACATAATGTCTGGCTGGTATATTCTCATATCCTTCCAGAGGGAACAAAGGATTTTTTTTACTTGCTTTAAAAGCGCTGTTGTATTCTCTCAAATGAAAGCATACATGTTAGAGTTAACTGGTACATCAATTTTTAGCAGTTCTAGCTTTACAGCATCAGTGGATCTTTAGGTTCAGCCAGCTAATCATGTATAACATATGGACCACAGCTCTTCCGATGGTACCTCATGAATCTAAGGAGACCAGTGGAGGGCTTAGTGTGACAGTTTCATTGACACTGATGTTGTGAGGTTCAGCTGCTGCTATTGATAGGATCTCCATTTAGATTCCTATGCAACATTTCAAAATAAAATAAGCCTTTAATATTTGAGCTGATTATGGGATGCTCTGTTGAAGTGCTGTCAGTTGGAGAGCAGCATTTAGGGCTTCCCAAAAAGAGACATACAAGCATGGCAATTTGACTGGTAGTGACCAGCTCAAGATTTCTGTTACTATTCTGAGCCTTTTCTGGTGGTCTGCTAGCAGTATTTTGGGTTGTCTTTAGTTGATTTCAGTTTTGACTCTTAGCAGCATAGTATAGAATTTTGGAGTATACAGTTAATTGTGTAGTGAAAAGATTG
The DNA here is from genome assembly GCF_004664715.2 of Peromyscus leucopus. NCBI lineage: Eukaryota > Metazoa > Chordata > Mammalia > Rodentia > Cricetidae > Peromyscus > Peromyscus leucopus. The sequence continues at coordinate 4,950,400 of NC_051066.1, forward strand.
CTAGTATGGGAATAACTCAAATTACAATTGGAAACTGGACTTGGCATATGTTCAGTTCACTTCCCGAGGTTAAAGTCCAGAACCACAAAGTAGATCTTTACCTTGCTCTCCTGTTTTAGCTTTACTGATGATTTGAAACCATAGCAGTTAATATGCTTTAGCCTTTGCTTTTACAGACGAAAAATGGATCTTATACTTATATCACCAGGTTTCAAAACTATTTCCTCTAAGTGGGATGGTTCACTACCTCAGGGGTAGTGCATTAAGCCTATTGCTCTTGAGAATCCATTTTCATCTCTTCTCACCAATTGATGGGACAGATATGACAAACCTTTAAAGTGGAGTAGGAATTTTCCGTGGGGCGGGCTGTTGTATTAAATTGTTTCCTACCACCACCATGGATGTTGTAAAGACTTGTGAGTGGGTAGCCTATGGCTAAGAAAAGAGATATATTGTTTGCAGTCCAGGGGCTGTAAGGTCTAAAATATAGGGAATGGTTTTCTTTCTATCTGCCGACTGTTTTGTCCTTCTTTAAGTTATGTGCTGAGTCCATGTGCTCCAAAGAGCTTTCTTGATTAAGCATCATCAGAAAGCATGAGTCAAGTTCTTAACTACGTATAGAGCTGTAAGAGACCTGGTTTAAAGATAATTCTATGGAGTCTTTACAATTCTTAATTTGAATCAGTATATTTTTACACAGGAAAAATTTATATTTAAAGTGTTTTTGTTGATTGTCCTTTGTAAGCATTGGGATTATCTAATTAATGTGGTAACCACATCCCAGTTCTTCTTGGTTCAAAACCCCCTTGCTGTTGTATTAATGACTCTTCATTTGCTTCTTGCTCTTATTCATATTTTTGTTAACAGAATTATAATAAAAAAGAATGTTATAGGATATTCATATATAATGCAAAAGAAAAATGTTTTACAATGAGAGGATCACCACCTTGAAGAGCCTAGGTTCTGTTTTAGGAACATCTTTAGAATGAAAAGCGGAGTTTTGGAATGCTGTAGATGTTTTAAGCACATTTAAACGTCTGGTACAATATTTTCAAGGTGTCCATTGGCTGCACTTAGTCCTTGCTTTATGAGTGCACTGAAGACACGAAGGTTCCCTCGGGCTCCACTTTGCTCTTCACTTTACTTTTCAGGGCACCCCATTACCTTTTTTAGCTGATAGATTTGGTTTCTATTCAAGGTGAATTATTGAATTCTTAGAAAGCCAGAGCAACACACTCAACCATGTATTACTACCATTAGAAATTCCTTAAAAACAAATAAACAAACAACACAAATGTTACTATGTGTATGCAGCTATGTATACATATAAGGGGTCAAATTATTATTGCCACACAATAGCATATCCATTGGCTTATGTAATTAACCATTCCTCCACCCTGCAAGAACAGTGATAATTTCCTCATTTAGCAGAAGTCTTGAGTTAGTAACTATATATTATATATTAGTAACTGTAGTCCTCATGTTGGCCCCTCTTCTTCCTTCCTTCCTTCCTTCCTTCCTTCCTTCCTTCCTTCCTTCCTTCCTTCCTTCCTTCCTTCCTTCCTTCCTTCCTTCCTTCTTTCTTCTGTGGTGCTGAGGTAGACCTAGGCCTCGATGAAAGACAGCTCTATCACTGAGCTGCATGCACCCTTAGTTCCACACTCCTCATGTTGTACACACGATCCACACATTAGTGTGTCTTATTTATCTGCTGATGAGGGTTATGCTTTCTACTTCAGGTATAAGATCACAACCAAAGCATTAACTAAAGGAAAAGCAACAAAGTTTACAGAAGCAAGCAATACTGTGTGAAGCTAGACATGAAGTCGCTTTTATTTATTAGAGACACCGAGAGAAACAGAAGCCCCTTTTATTTCTGTGGCCCTGCTGTTGATTCACAGAATTTTGTGTTGTTTTTCACAATATATTTCTAGGGAACAAAGTTCAGTGTAGTCTTAATACAAATATATCCTTCTGTTTATAAACCAAGCATTTTATACATTATTATTACTTGAGCTAATAACAAATAGTCCTCTGTCAATGAACTAAAAAGGTACAAAGTTCACAGTAATTCCCAGATAGCTTTGTAATTACCCAGACAGCTTGTTGTTAGAAAAGCTGTTAAAATCTAGGATTATGAAATATACTGATGGTTATTTTACTCCCATGGAGTTTCTAAAGATTGTTAGTACATTTGTCTGTAATTATGCACAAAATCTCAGAGTCTTCATTAATGAAATTTATAGCCTAAGCCAGAATGATTGCATATAAACTCTATGGCCTTCTTCCTCTCCCATTCTTTGTCCTAACCCCTTGGGTCTTGCTTGTTAAACTCACACTAAGGATTCTTTTTGTCTTTTTTATTCTTTACTTCCCCATTTGTTTGGTTTTGGGTTTTTCATTAGTTTATTTATAATTTATGTGTTTGTGTATTCTCTGTTTAAAACAATCCATAAAAGTATCTGAATGATTACTTTTATTGAAATTTTACGTGTGTTTTAGCTTTTTAAAGGCAGTCTCATGTAATTCAGGCTGGTGTCAAACTATGTAATGAGAATGATTTTGAACTTTGGATCCTCCTGTCTTCTCTGGAGTGCTGGGCCAGTGTGCATCTCCACGTATTTGGTGCTGGAGCAAACCTTGTGTGTTTCATGCATGCTAAGCAAGCACTCTACCAATTGAGTTACATCTCCAGGCTCTTTGATTGAATTTTCAAAAATAAATCCCAAATAAAGGAATTTCTTTGGATTCTGAGAACTTCTGAAGGGAAGAGGAGGTTAATAGAAGTATTTAACTTCACAAAACAGAAACCTTAATGTGTTCTCTTCATTTTATAATCGTTGATACAGTCTATCATTGCATTTATGTGTTCCTGGCCACACATATGCAAGAACTTACTGTAGACAGGGAACTCTTTCATGTCATATTTCTGTATAACTAAACAAAGGTGCATTTGTTATCTTTTGATGAAATTACTTTAACTTACATTTTTTTTAAAAGCAAGCTCTTAATTTGTTTAATTTTATTTTTTCATGTGCAATGTTAAATTATGCTCACGCAATATTTTGGCAAAAATGTCAAAAATGTTCATAATTTAAAGATTTTATTTACATTACTAAGATATTTACTCAATATATTTATCTTTAGATTTAAAACTTTTTGATTATTTGGAATTGCTTAGAAGTTGTTTAGTAATTGCCCTGGCTTAAACATTTCAGGTTTTTGTTTGTTATTTTCACATTAATGTGGTGTGGATTTTGTTTGTTTGTTTGTTTGTTTTTTAGACAGGGTTTCTTTGTGTAGCTTGGCTGTCCTAGAATTAGCTCTGTAGACCAGGCTGGCCTCAAAGTCCCAGAGATCTGCTTGCCTCTGCCTCCTGAGTGCTGGGATTAAAGATACGTGCCACTACTGCCCAGCAAGGTCATGTGTTTTTAAGTCCTGATCCAATATGTAGACAATGAACAGACACAGTGATAATTAAAGAAATAAAAAGTCTCTCTGTGCTAGGAGGTTTGTTGACTTAAATTTGAACATTTTCTTTTCTTTCTAAAACATTGTTTCATTCCTACAATTTGTATTCCTCACTGATGTGTCATGAACCATTATAGGGTAAGCAATACTTTTCCAGGGAGTGGATTGGAGAGTAGAGTAGTGTAGAACAGATGATTAATGAGTGACTATCCTGAAAGGCATAAAGAACAAGTTTATAGAATGAGATGCAAATATTAAGAGCTAGAGTGTGATGATCACTGTCCATATGTTTATAGTATCTTTGACAAACAGAACTGGGTTTTTACATTTTGGATCAGGGACATCTACTCATTAAATTTAGTCCTGTCCAGTCTTTGGTACTTCATTTTCCAAGATTTATACATTCCATGTCTGATGACTTCCTGGAGGCACAAGTCAGGATACCCATTATTTCCGTAGTGTTTATTGTCATTATGAACTCAGAATTATCGTTAGGATAGAAACAATAATTATAGTAATAAATGCTGCAGGGTATTTGAGGTGAAGTAGTAATAGCAGTCTTCCATGCCTGCCCGTGTGTTTGGTTATTGTGTGAACTGTGGACTCAGTGGTGCATAATGATGGAGGTGTCCTATTGCAAAGAAACATTGCAGGGCTGTGATGGCATGAAAGAGACACGTGGATAAGGATGAAAAGACAAATTTTAGCTGCTTATAGGCTTTTGTCTCAAGTTTTTCATGGAATCAAGTAGACACACATTGTTTAGGTGAGTATTTCAGTGAGATGTCTTTTAGTAAGAAATTCTTGAGGGTTCCTAAGTAGTGCCTTGATGTATTATTCTTATGCCCTAAATGGTTGTGTTCTAGCAGCAAGTTATTGTGCCAACAAAGTTTTTGTATTATTAGTAGTGTGAGCATTGCGAACTCTAGATTGTAGCAAAATTATTGTTTCTTAATTCTTATTGCTTAACATCATCCTAGTGCCTCAGGGAAACAAACTGTTTAAAATGGCTACTACTGTGGGAGTGCTTTTGAAAACCTATGGGATGTTCGTTCACAAATGTATCTTTTTATTTAAAGGTTTTTAGCAGGAACACTAATCTCTGCCCTAATTATATCTAAAGGTATTTTGCATCTCTACTGTAGTTAGACAACTAAGCACTCAATGAATGTGTGCTGAAGTGCAACTTCATCTCTTTCCTTATGAGCTAGATCAAATACATCTTGAATATATTAATATCATGTTAATGTGAACAATTAGTGCCTTGCATGTGGTGTTGGTGTTAAAATACCCACTATTTCTCCCCTTCCAACACTTCTCAGACTCCAGGCTGCTGTTTTTTCATTCAGCAAAATTCCATTAGTGTTTGTATCTATTGAGAAGCAGTAGTGTTCTATGCAGGAGCATATTTATGCTATTGTTTTTCTTCTTCAGGAATGATAAATTGAAGTGATTTCCTCTGGAAATTTGTGAATGATTTCCAATCGATTTGATATATTGGTTACCATATTATTATATTCTATTATTAACAAAAGACTATAAAATTTCATTCACATTTTCACATAAGAAAACACTGTTCTTGATAAAGATTTGATGCAATAACTTTTCTCTCTTCTCTCACAATAAAATTAGTGATGTATATTATTGTGTGATGTCCTCACATTTTGAATCTGTTTGAGGGTTAGAAATCTTAAGTATTTCCCTTGTAGCCTGTGTATGTTGTTCAAGACAATCCCTTCATAACATACTTTTAAAACTCTGTGTCTTAAATATGCATGCATGTTCTGTTTTTTTTTTTTTTTTGAGCCATTTACAGGTTGCAGAAATGACACTTTATTAACACCAAAAACATCATTGCCTATTTCCTAAGGACAGGGAAATCTCCTTTTCTAACAATACAAAACTGATGAAGTGATGTTGGCTAATCTGTACATCTTATTACAGCAAGCCTCTCACTAATGTGTGTTAGAACAAAAGGGAAGAAATTATCAAGGATTTAAAGTATGGGTATGATCTATATCTAGTTAGTTTTCATGCCTCTTTGTTTCTCTTAATTGAATAGTTCCTTAACTCTTCTCTGCTTTTATGATCCTGGCATTCTGAGAAGATGTGTATTGTTTTGTGGGGTACTCTTTCAGTTCAGGATATGCTGATTTTTTTCCCCTTCCCTCCCTCCCTCCCTCCCTCCCTCCTCCCTCCCTCCTCCCTCCCTCCCTCCCTTCCTTCCTTCCTTCCTTCCTTCTTGTTTTTTCTGAGACAGGGTTTCTCTGTGTAGCCTTGGCTGTTCTGGAACTCACTCTGTAGACCAGACTGGCCTCGAACTCTGAGATCCACCTGCCTCTGCCTCCCAAGTGCTGGGATCAAAGGTGTGTGCCACCACTGCCCAGCTTGTTTTCTTAAAATTAAGTTGAAGTTACACTGTTGTGACAGGACTGACAGGGATGTTTTGTTCCCATCTATTATATAAATATGTAGCTCTATGAGTGTATATTGTACTAAGCACTGAACTAACTTAGGGCTGAGTGGTGCTAGGCAAGTGCTCCATGACTGAACCACACCTTCAGTTAGTCTATCATGTTACTAGTGATGTCAACTTTTCCAACTACCCTCTAGCTTGTTTATTTTAAGTTTTACCAAAGTATAATTGACATACAATGAACTGTACTAACACACTTTAGGTTTTCATATGAGTTAGTTTGTGGCCTTAGACTGCAGACTTAACAAATTTAGTTAGAATTACCAGAGCTTTAGATAATCTCAGGGTATTGTGCTAGCTTTCTGTTGATTGTTTGTTTTGGTGAACAGAGTCAATATAGATTGTACATTGTGTGTGTGTGTGTGTGTGTGTGTGTGTGTGTGTGTGTGTGTACGCTTAGAAGTTGTGCCTGGTGGCACAGATCTGTAATCCTAGGTACTCACTAGGTCAAAACAGGAAGATCACAAGCTCAATGCCTGCTGACTGGGCAACTTAGTGAGACCCTGTCTCAAAATAAAATGTTAAAAAAAAAGTTAGGCATGAGCACTTGCCTAGCATGCATGAGACACTTGATTTAACCCCAATACAGACAGAAATATTTCTGTAGAAAAAAAAAGCAAATAAAAAAAAGGCATAGAAAGTGTTAGAGGGGGGATGTAGTTAAATTTTAAGGTTTTGAGATAGGTAGCTAGAGACTTGTTTGAGTCCACTCATCTGAAGAAGGTTGTCAAGTGGCCACACAGGCATCCAGGGAGGAGCAGTACAGGTGGTAACAAAGGCAATGGAACATTCCTCCAGTGGGAGCATGCCTGGCATGTTAGAGGACTAGTGAAAGCCCACAGGGAGTGGGAGGAGGGAATGAGGACCACTTGCTGTTTTAACAAGATGATTGAGATGGGGTTGCATAGAAAGAACAAATCTATTCTTATAGTTCTGGGGAGTGGGAAATACAGTATACAAGTGGTTTGCTGTCTGGCCAGTGCTCAGTCTCTGCTCTAAAGCTGGCATCTTGAGTGCTGTGATTTCATATAGCAGAAGGGCAACAAGGCAAAAAGGGAGCCTTGCTGATTCCTTTCAGCCCTTTTATAAGGGTGTTAGCCAATCATGAGGTTAGAGTTTGCCAGTTGCATTCCAACGGTCATATTTTCTGCTGCTGTTGCCTTGGGGACTAGGTTTCAACGTGGATTTTGAAGGAATACAGACATGCAAACCATAGCATGTGTGGAGAGAAACTGTAGATTTCTGGACTCATCCCATTTTTTATTTTCTATCTTCATTTGTGTATCTAGCAACCATCCAGAATCAGAACATACAACATTGAATTTCTGATGTTCCCTGCCAACCATTTTCTCTTTCATTGCAAGCCAGTGTTACTCATCTGGTAGTTGAGAGTGGACAGAAACCTTGGAGTCACCTCCTCTGCCTCCTTACAGCCTACACATATTTCATTAGCAAGTAGAATTGTTTCTTTAACATTGAATCAGAACGAGCATATAGACAAAGATATCCTTGTATCAATGACAACAACGAGCACACAGACCTTGGTCTCTAAGGCTATTTCCCCCTAAAACAGGGTTCACTGGAGAAAAAGTGATGCCAAGGTTGGTGCAAGGTAGCTACAAAATGATTCCAAAGCATCTCACAAAGTGAAAGTGTTGGGAAATGCTGAAAATGACATTGGGAGCCAGTTTGAAGAACCCCCACTAGCAATTCTGGGATAACTTGAATTCCCAAACATATATGGTAGTGAATTTTAAATAGGAGCTCCTGAGTCTTTACTGATAATAGATAAATGAGTTAGAGAGAAAGCAGGACTCTTACAGTGGAATACTGAGGCCTGTTGGAGAATGGGGTTCATCAATTCTCAATCACCATGGTGAAGGTTTCACCACAGTAAAGATCAAGTCAGGCAAGAATTCTTAATACATTCTAAATCGAGGAAGCAATTTTGATTAGGAGGAGGCTAGATGTCTTGGAAATATATTCCTAGGGTTGCTTATTAGTGGCAAGGTTGGGGTGGGGTGGTGATAACAGTGACAGTACAGAGAAGTTAGATTTCAGGACCATGTGACTAGCAGCATCAGAGGGGGACAGACAGGTGAACCTCCTGTATCACCTGTATCATTGTAACTGTGATGCCCTGAGAGGACCACAGCACCACCTATACATTGCTGAGGTTGCAGAACCCAACTCTAACTATAAGTAAACCTGAGACAAAATCCAAAATGAGAGGACAGATATTATTTTTCAAAATGTCCATGTTGTAAATTTACTAAAAGTGTTTCAGATTAAAGGTATCTAAAGAGTTTGACAATTAAACGCAATGTATATGATCTTAGATTGGATCCTGAACTGAAAGGCATAAAATGATAGGACGTTATTGAGTTGACTAGAGTACAAATAATGGCTATGCTAAAAGTGCACTGTTGTATTATACTTACCAAGGCTTGTAACTCTACAGCAATGAAGAAAATAACCACACTTTAGCGGTATACTGAAGTATTTAGGAAAAAAGAACCATGATTTAACTTAGACTCAATGGTTCAGACAAATTTTATTCATGCAAACACATTTGTACACATCTGCTGTATGCTTCATAGATGAGTTGTTGCTGGCAGGCACCAGGTAAAGTATACATAGCTACTTCTAGTACTATATTATTTTGCTAATTAAAAAAATAAATTGAAATTATTAAAATAGATGATAGTACATGCCTGTCCCAGGACTTAGGAGGCAGAGGTAATAGGATCATAAATTACAGGCTAGCCTGGGTTACATAGCAAGACCTTGTCTTAAACAAACAAATAAAACTCAAAATAAAAACCATAGTCCTGCTAATATTTCTTCCTCACTTTGCCAAGGAACAGTTATGCCTCGCTTAGTTTGCTCAGTAGTCTCCCATCATGCACTATAGTAGTTTCTTTATATACTGCCAAATAAATTCTGTTAATGTATGAGTCGGATGATGTCATTGTTTTTGTGGCTGACCATTCATCTAGGATGTGCAAGGTTTATCTGGTCCATTTCAGCCTCTGATATTATCCCTCCATATATAGATATTTAGAAAGTTTTTGTTGATTTTGGTAGACTTTGCTGTAGGATGATGTAGTCAGCCAACCCAGTGTGCTGGTGCCGGGGCTATCTAGCTGTCAGGTCTTTGTCTCTTAACCAGGTATTGTCCCTGAGAACTGTCTACCACTTGTCTCAAGAGCAGGTTCCAGAGGTGTGAACATTGGCTTACCTTCCAATGTTCGAAGCAGAGTGGTGCTGTTGACTATTGTCATGCCCTTGGTTCTAGCATCTTATGTGCTGCCTTCCCTGTTTCCCTGTTTTTGCAGGGTAGTTTCTTCAAGGAGCAGAGGAAGAAGTGTGCTCATTCCACCCACCCAGTTGGCTTTCTTAGTAGAAATATAAGATTTTTAACTAAGAAGATGAGTGCTAACCCTCACAATAGTAGGAAATGAATGGAAACTGAGTCCTTTGCTCAAGGAAGCCGTATCTATCAATTGAGAAGATTTTTCAAATCAGTTTGTGGTCATTACCTGCATGTGGCTATTGTGTACTTAAATGTGAAGTTGCCAAAGTAAAATATATTTGTCTTTAAATGTCTAATGAACACTAAAGTTTTTTTTTTTTTTTTTTGGTTTTTCGAGACAAGGTTTCTTTGTGTAGCTTTGTGCCTTTCCTGGAGCTCACTTGGTAGCCCAGGCTGGCCTCAAACTCACAGAGATCTGCCTGGCTCTGCCTCCCGAGTGCTGGGATTAAAGGCATGTACCACCAACGCCCGGCTAACACTAAAGTTTTGAAGACTACTGAAAGAATGTACACTACTCCATTAAGAATCTTTTAAATACTATTAAAACGATGTTTTGAGTATATTGCATTAAAGTATACTAAAATTCATTTGCTATTTTTTGATTCTTAAAATTTGACTACTTGAAATGTAGACTTACTAATTCATGTATGCTAGCCTCGTTGTTCTTTTGGATTACACTGTCAGAGAGGCCAACAACTGAGGCAAGTGTGTCTGTCAGGAATGGTCTTGGACCCTGGAAATCCATGAAGAATATCTTGTGTGCCAAAACACTTCTGTGTTCTCCCAGTTTGGGTCATTTTGAAGTTTTTACTGTTGTTAACTTTGGGTTTATAGACTTGAACTTGCCAGTTTGTTTGCCTACATTTTTTCCCCTCTGAATGCTAGAGTGTTATTTCAAGTCCAAATGGAACCAAATTTTCCTAATTTGTGCTTTTCTATTTGAGATGAGTACTGTAACTTATCTGGATCCAAATATTTTTGTCCTGTGAATTATTTCAGAGGATAGAAACATCCTGAAGATGCTACCCATTCACAGATAAAAGCATTGCTAATTGCTACAGGTAACCTGGGGCATAGCTTACTAGCTGGAACACAAATGGAGGCTGCTGCCTTTAGACTGTCCAGTGAGCAGCATTCATGATTATTGAACAGGACCAGATCAAATCTAATTGATCACACTGCCTTCTTAGAGCTACAGTGGCTACTTACCTCTCTACAGAGGCCTGGATAGGCATCAAGTTGACATTCCTTTTTAATTTTATGAAGAGCGTTTCAAATTGGAACCTATTGGATCACTCTCCCTCTTCAGAGACATTAATATGGTCCATATATAATTAAGCCATCCACCTTCACGCCATTAACAACTTGCAGAATAGGAGTCTGAGGTGAAAATGATATTCTTCAGCCTGCAGGCTTAGGAAATTATAGCCCCTCTTTGCTAACTCATCTTTTATCAGAGTGCTGAGAGGCGTAGCTTTCTTACTTTTTAGTTCCATTCCTTCCCCTTACTGTGTGCTTAGGAAGATGGCTTCCTCACAGACTGAAGAATCATGTAGATTTATTTGAAAAGCCAAAGGATCTCGGACTAGGTAGTAAGATTTTTATCTCCCTCAGGTGAACTTTCTGAATCAATCTAATCCAAAAAGAACCCTTTAGCTAGTTAGCATATCACCTTAAATTATGAAAACATTCCCCTTCCACAAATGGAAAAAATATGTAGCTTCTTGCCATCCCCCTTCCTATAATCTTTTCAAGGAACACTGCATTTTATCTTCCAGTTTTAATTTTTCTGCTAGTTTTTCACTAATTTCAATAATTATACAATTTAACCATGCACAGTTTGTTTTTTTCCTTGTGGTGAGTTGTTTACTCATGGGCTCTTGCTTCTTTTTCTCTTTGGTCTTGTTTTGTTGTTTATTTCCGGTTCTGCTATAGGTAACCTTTCTAGTTTTGATTCCACCAACACACTGTAGTTTTTTCAGTTTTGTTATGAAGCATCTGTTATGTTTCTAATTTTGTATTTCAGTTATTTTTGAAGACTATCCTTATCCTTATCCTGGGAGCAAATGATACTCTGCAGTGAGTGGTTGTGTGTGAAGGTGTAGAAAGCAGGCACATGGCTCAGGTGTTAGACTTTCTTTTCATGTACTTTCCTATTGCTACGCTGTTCAAGCTTGGAGCCTTTCCCAGTCTTTGCTGGGAAAATGGGCCCTATCTTTATGGTAGTCCCTTCTCATGAATCTCCACCTTCTCCGCTGTGACATATTAGTGGACATAGAGTGTCTCCTTTGCTGTTTGTGTTCTGGAGATGTGTGAGAATCTGGGGCCTTGCAGCCCTGTCTTCTCAGTTAATTTAAGCCCTTCACTGTCTTTCCCATGAGGATTTGGAAGGGAGGGAAGAAGTAAAGCCTGATTTGCTTCTGAACCTCAAGATCCAGAGGTAATATTTGCTTTCTAGTCATCTTAAATTCTTGAACATTTGTATGGTGCCTTTTTTAATATTTAAAAAATTAATTATGTGTCTGTGTGCACACGTGAATGTAGGTGCCTGCAGAGTCCAGAGAGTGCCCCCCACCCAAACTCTGGACCTGGAGATAGCAGGTGGCTGTGAGCTGCCTGATGTGGGTGCCAGGAACTGAACTCAGGTCCTCTGAAAAAACAGAAGTGCTCTTATCCACTGGGCCATCTCTCCAGCTCCTATATGGTGTTTTTGCATAATTGAATTAATCCTCATAACAGCCTTTGGTGTAGGTGGGACTTTTTGTTTATTCGGTTTTTTTTTTGTTTGTTTTTGGAGACAGGGTTTCTCTCTGTGTGTAGCCCTGGCTGTCCCTGAACTCACTATGTAGACCAGGCTGGCCTTGAAGTCGGAGATCCACCTGTCCCTGCCTCCCTAATGCTTGCATTATTGTTCTTTGTTTTTTGAGACAGGGTCTTACTATGTAGTCTTGACTTTCCTGGATTTCACTCTGTAGACCAGGCTGGCTTTAAACTCTCAGAGATCTGCCTGTCTTTGCCTCCCGAATGCTGGGATTAAAGACGTGCACCACCGTTCCTGGCTTAGGTGAGGCATAATTATTCTTGTTTTACATATCTGGAAACTGGGACTTGGAAGATGAAGGATTTACTGAAGGTCAGTGCCTTCAGTTGTGGAACATACAGCCCAAGTCTTCTAGTTCTAGTCCAGATTGGCCCCTCCCCCACACCTTTATACGGTCCTGATTCTTACTCTCTAACATCTTAAAATTGTGTCTATAACTTTTCTATGGCAAGGAGTATAGTTTCCATTCCCCTCCTTCTTTCTTTTATTCTCTGATTTTATTATTATTTTACTTCTATTGTAGGTTATTTTATAATACAAGTCATGAAATGTATATAGTCAGGACATATACTATATAAGTATATATGTGACTACATATAGTCATGCTATTTTTTCACTGAGTTTTTTTCTTTTTAACCAGTTTCATGATTCTTTGTCCTGTATCTTCTGTGATACCCCTCATTTAATGTTTTTATTTTTTGTTGACTTATGTTTCATTTTTAAAAAATATTAGATGATTGAGCTTTTCTGACCAATTTTAGAGAAAACTGAGCTTTCAGAGGCATGTGTAGTTTGTTTTTGTTGTTTGTTTTTTTGACAGTTTTGTCACGAAGTCCAGGCTTGCCTCAGGAGTGCGTGCACTGCTATGGATCGCCCTGAAGCCGTTTCTGAGATGGGGTTTCATATCGCCCAGATTGGCCTCAAACACTATGTACCTCAGGTTGGCATTATAATTCCTGATCTTGTGCTGGAAAAATGACTCAGAGGTTAAGAGCACTCACCACTCTTTCGAAGATCCTGAGTTCAGTTCCCAGCACTCACATGGCAGCTCACAACTGTCTGATGCTGTTGTCTGGTGTGTAGATACACATGCAGACTAAAATGCATAAATAAATCTTAAAACAACTCCCGATCTTTTTGCCTCCATCTCCCATGTGTTGGGATTATGGGGGTGCACCATTGTAATTGCCCATGTAGTTCTTTGGATCCAAACTTTTTGCTTGCTTCCCATTCTTGGTCCTTATTTTTCTTTCTCTCTTTCTTTCTTTCTTTCTTTCTTTCTTTCTTTCTTTCTTTCTTTCTTTCTTTCTTTCTTTCTTTCTTTCTTTCTTTCTTCCTTCCTTCCTTCCTTCCTTCCTTCCTTCCTTCCTTCCTTCCTTCCTTCCTTCCTTTCTCTCTTTCTTTCTTTCTTTTTCTTTTTTTTCATTCTTTCTTTTTCTTTTTTTTCAAGACAGGGTTTCTCTGTGTAGCTTTGCACCTTTCCTGTAACTCACAGAGATCCGCCTGGCTCTGCCTCCTGAGTGCTGGGATTAAAGGTGTGTGCCACCACCACCCAGCTTCTTGGTTCTTATTTCTAAAGTCAGGTACAAAGTTAGGATTAAGAATTGTTCTGTGTTGGCTTCTGTGTTCATTGTACTACTATTTTTTAGTAGTGCCAATCCATAGAGAAAGGTACTTGCTTATCCAGTGTGGTTAGTTTCTTCCTTCCCCTCCCTCTTCTTCTTTTTGTTTTTTGGTGCTGAAATTAAACCCGGGGCTTCATGTATACAAAGCACAATGCTGTCCCACACAACTGAATCATACTTGGCTTGACTTTTTTTTTTTTTTTTTTTAAAGTTTAGATGCACAGTTTGGATACAGTACATGCTGACATGTATTTGTTGTTTACTTGTCATATTTACTAGATAAAAATCAAGCTGCTACAAATCTTTATTGAATATGGATGTCTCATATCCCTGCACTATTCAAAGCTCTGTTTTCCTAGAGATCTTGGAGGTGGACTAAAACATAGCTGTGATGTGTGTGAAGAGGCTTCTACTTACAGATGAATAGATAAGGCCTTGGGCTGTCTTTTGGGGAATGAACACACACATATTCACACATACACAGAGTAATTTCATTGAGGCTGTCTTTGAATACAGATTTGTGGTACTGTATAACCTTTAGGTTGCATCACGTGTAGTGTACTTTGTGCATGGTGTTTCCCAAAATTGGGCAAAATGGCTGCCCTGTTTAGTTTCAGAATTCACAAAATATGGAATCATTTAAGTTTGGGAGTGTTTGTTCAGCTTTGATTCCAACTTAGTAAAATCTTTTGTCTTACTTGTTCTTCAAAATAAAAACACATCATCTGCTTTACTACCCACTTGCCTCATAGAGAAGATGTAAATATTGTTAGATTAAAAAAATTATAGTGGAATTCCTCAGAGAGCAGTTCTGATGAATAAAGTTGCCCCGGCTATAGATAATAAATATTACTGGAGTCTCTACTCATGCGCACAGCTACATACAGTGACAGAGTTAGAGCTCGTACATTAGCTGTACTTGGTTCTTTGAGTTCAGAGTTTACTTTTTATTTTTCTTTTTATTCATATATCTTTACTTACAAGTGTTCTAGAATTTGCTTTTTACAAAGAAAGATTTTATTATTTGGACCTTTGACATATACTGCTTGTGCATTTATGTACTATCCATTTATTGAGAATTACTTTTAATCTTATTTTCTGATATAATTCCAAATCTAAAACTAATCTTATTTATTTATTTATTTTCTGTGCATTGGTGTTTTGCCTGCATGTATGTCTGTGTGAGGGTGTCTGATACCCCGGAACTAGAGTTACAGACAGTTGTGAGCTGCCATGTGGGTGCTGGGAATTGAATCTGGGTCCTCTGGAAGAACACTCAGTGCTCCTAACTGCTGAGCCATCTCTTCAGCACCCTAAAACAATCTTTTAGCTTAAATTTTTTTCAAAGAGATATTTCATATTTGTTTAAGGACTCCTGACTTTAGCTGTAATAGAGTAACTGTGGAGACAGGAATGATGGATGTGCTGTTGGTGTCTCTAATTGTAAGAGAAAGATAGATGTAAAAATGAGTACATGAATGGATGTCAATACAGCTGTATCCCCACCTCCAGCATTTGTGTTTATGTGTACATACTGTTCTATCTTTACTGTCTTCTTAAGTTGATTTTAGCCTGAAACTCTTTTATTGTTTGTTTGTTCTTCGAGACAGGGATTCTCTGTATAGCCCTGGCTCTCTGGAATTTTCTTTCTGTAGATCAGGCTGGTCTGCTTCCCAAGTGCTAGATTGAAACTCTTAATATGAAATTTTAAAATATGATATAGAGAAATATTAT
The DNA here is from genome assembly GCF_004664715.2 of Peromyscus leucopus. NCBI lineage: Eukaryota > Metazoa > Chordata > Mammalia > Rodentia > Cricetidae > Peromyscus > Peromyscus leucopus. The sequence continues at coordinate 4,965,843 of NC_051066.1, forward strand.
AAGATTAAAGACCTTTCTGAACTTTATTTTTTGATAAATATTAAATGTCCTGGCACTTTAGCTGGTGTTTTGTTTCAGATAGTGTTTATGTATCTCATCCTGGCCTTGAGTTTGGGATGTTCCTGCCTTAGTCCCCTGAATGCTGGGATTACAGGTGTGTACTGCCACACCTGGGTCATTAGCTGTGTTTGTATTTCACGTATGAGTTATAGTTCATATTATTAGAGGAATTTCTACAGATTTTTGGGAAATGGATTTTGAAAACATTGATTTCATTGTCTCAATTGCTTGCATTGCTGACACTTGCATCTATACTTCGGGGCAAAATAGATGTTTGCACACAAGGCATACTGCGGCTCTACCTGTGGGTTTGAAGTCAGCACAGTGAAGTGGTTGAGAAGACAGCCGGCCGGCCGGCCACACTAGTCAGCAGCCCGAGCTACTCTTCAGTCTCAGGGCGCTCTAGTACAGGTGCAGGAGTGGCTCTCCAAAGCCCCTGGGTCCTGATGTGTTGGCTGATGCTCCTGCACTCGGCTTGTTTGCTTATTGTGTTAAGGTGAATATGGGATACAGGACTGTCTCGAGACATTCTGCTCTGCTTCTTCTCAGTATTCTCCTCCACTTGAAAACCAGCTAGTTAGGGGATTATTGAAAGTTTTAAGTCTCTAAGATGCTGCTGTTTCTTATCTCACTTATTGATTATCTCATTTGAAGATTAATTTCAAATTACCACCAATCATTCTTCTGTTTCTTTCTCCTGTGAAAAGCTTAAGATAAAGAATTCAAAACTTTGCTCTCTTTCTTTACTAAACCTGTAGCATCTGGTAGTAGAAAAAAGTATAGTGGGACTCATTGGCACCATGGTGCAGAGCATTGAAGATTCCATATTGTGACAACACATCAAAATAAATTGCTGTCAACAGACCCAAACAGCAAGCACTGTGATTCTGCCTGACGTGTGAAGATGCAGACAGGCTCTCTTGACAGTGTGCTGGAGCACCTGTATTTGACAGAAGACAGTGATAGAAATCTGGTCTACTTGATACTAGGCACCTAGGTACAGTTAATGCTGGCGACAGTCTGCATAAAATTACCAAAACAGGCGCCTAGCTTTACCTTGCCTCTATTATGTGTGACTATTTTTTTTTTTTTTTGGTGTGGGGGAAGCACATTTTTATTTTTACCTGATTTTTATTTGTATATTTAGTTTGGCTTTGATATATAATTGTGAATAATAACTGAAAAACTGAACAAATTGAGGTTTAGTTCAGCCTTTTTTTAGTAGTATTGAAAAAAAGACTACAACCACAGTTGCTCCAAGGAAGAACATTCAATGAAATTTTATTTTATACTAATCCATAAAAGTAATCGTAGTTGAAGTTGTATTAATTTTGTAACTTACAGAGAAAATATTGAAAATAGTGGGTTAAAAGTCACGAGTTACTATAAATCTCACAAGCTGCATTCGACTTTAAAGCCTTCTAAAGAGGTAAAATCATTCAATAGGTGGTTAATTTTTACCTTTCATTACCAATAAATGATAACTTTTTATAGTGCCACTATATATCACAGCTCTCTTAAGAATGTGTGAAACATGTAGCTCTGGAGTTTAATTATAGAGCTTCCTGCGGGCTCCTTTTCTCCCTTCTCTCTGCAGCTGCAGACACTGGGTGCTGCACTCTGACAGTGGTGTGCTCTTCAGAGCCACATAGGTAGACATTTCAGATGTGCTTTTCCAACTACACCTTAAAGGCTTCGAGCTGTGCACACAGAATCTTTCTAAGGGAAAAGCGTCTGTACAGGGTTTGGAGCATAACATTAATAATTAGGACAGTTTTAACAACTGGAAATGAAGGCAAGGTAGTGTTAATTGTGTATTTTCTCTCGTCAACTTATTTTTTTAGCATTATATGTTAAGAATTGTCTGTGTTCAAATACAGCAATCTGTTTAGTTTCCCCTGCTCTCAAAGATGCTCCTGTTTTGTCTAATTTATTGGTTATTTCACTTAAAGATTAATTTTGAATTATAGCCAGTTGTTGCTCTGGTGTTTTCCCTTGTGAAAAACATAAGAGAAAGAATTAAAAAATTCTTCAAAGTTGAGAAAA